>NW_020897821.1:1312542-1318608 GCF_003984885.1 Neopelma chrysocephalum | reverse complement strand
TGGGAGTCAAGGAGTGATACTGGGAGCAGTGGGAGGGAACTGGGAGCACTGGCAGAGTCACCAGTCACACGGGGCAGCCCCAGGAGTGAGCAATGAGGGAGATGAGGGGGCGGGGCCCCTCAGGGATCACCTGCGCTCAGGTGCCGGGGGGGAGTGGCCGGGGGACCATCCCGGGGTCTCTCCAGGAACGACGCTGAGAGGGCTGGGGGAGCACCGGGATGCAGCTGGAGATGGAGCTCTGCCCCAGGAAGGTGCCGGGGGGCAGCGCAGGAGAGGGGACCGGCACCTGAGCGGGTGGGGGCAGTGTGGGGGGGTGCAGGGAAGGGCTTTCTCCTTTCAAATCCCTCTTCCCCGTTCCTCCCCAGTAACCACAAAAAAAAAAAAAAGGGGGGGGGTTAAATTGTCAGAAAAACCTCCTCTGCCATCACTGTATGTGTTTAAATTGAGGGGGAACCCCCTTCATCTGAGATTTTAAATGAAGGAAAACTTGCATTTTGTATGGTTTTTAGGGGGTTCAATTGACGGGGATTTCCCAATTTTCTGTTATTTTCAGGTTTAAATGGAAGGAGAAAACACTCAGGGTGTCATTTTCTGGCTTTGAATTGAGGGCAAAATCCCCATTTTTATCATCTTAAGGTTCAAGTTGAAGGGGACTCCCTGTTGTCAGGCATTTTTAAGGGTTTAAATGGAGAGGAACCTGGTTATGTGCCATTTGGGACTTAGAGGGGATGGGGGTGATGGGGGTTCAGGGGGCGATGAGGCTTCTTGGGGTGGTACTTGGGACCCTGCAAGTGAAGGACAGCCCTGTCCCCCAGGGAAGAAAGGCTGTAGCCTGGGGGTCTCAGGTGCAGATGATGGGCAGCCCAGGGCACTCCAGGGGCAGCAAGACCTTTCTGTCCTGGCGCCTTTTCTCATGGAGCAATCCCTCGACATAATCAATTTGGGAGGTGGAAGGGAAATTTCTGATGCGGTTTCTTGCCAGGGAATTCCAGCTCTTTCCCATGGGAAGGAAAACTCACAGCCCCAGTGTTTCAGTGGCAGATAATGGGCTGCCCAGGGCAGAAATAACCAGCCAAACCTTCCTGCCCTGGGAGCAAGCCTGGGACATATTCCATTTTGGAGATGGAAATCAAGTTTTGGTGGTGGTTTCTCGAACGTGAATTTATGGCTCTTTCCCTTGAGAAGGAAAGCACATTGCCCCATAACAGTGTTCCAGCATCAATCATTGGTTATTTTCTTTTTTTTTTTTTTGGGGGGGGGGAGGGTTTCATATTTCTTTTCAGATGTGATGTCACAGTTCCTCTCTGTGGCACGGAAACCAGTTTTGGTCCCACACATTGGGTGGTCTTGGTGTACTTAATTTTTTTTCCTAGTTTACAATGCCATTGGTTTGATCCACTACAGAGGGAATGCAAAAACCAAGCCGTTGAGCTTTATGTCCTGTTTTTTTTACTCTCTGAGCTGTTAGTGGTGGGGTTTGGTTTAGGATCCTGACTCTGTGAGACTGAAGGATTATGATGGAATGTAGAGTTGAAAAGGAAAGTGCAGATCCCAGGGCGTGTGGTGCTCTTCAGTGGGTGCACTTGAAGGTGACCCAGCAACAGTTTGCTCCCCTGGCACTTTTGTGAGCTGTATTTTTGCAGGATGTTTTTAATTTCGTAATCGGACTCTGCGAGAGGGAAAAAATTTATTAGTACATATAATTGGGAAGGAGTTGGCGTTGCCGTTTGAGTGTGGTGCAAATAAGAGTTTGCACATGAAAGAGGAAGGTCAGCCAAACTTTTCTGTCCTGCCGCACGTCGTTTGAGAGCGGTGACTAAAACGTTTCCACCTTTGGATCCGCACTTCAGGGGTTGTTTTCTGTGCAGGCAGCGCCGTGCGGTGGAACTGGTGAAGGCCGACACTGGGGAAAGTCCACTAGATAGCGCTGTGTACTTGAGAAAGATGAAAATACATCAGGGTTCCCTCCGAACCACCGAATGTGACGATCCAAAGCTGAAAACGTCCTCCACTGCTCTCCAAGGAAATGTACGGGCACAGAAGATTTCACTGCCTTCCCCTCGGAGCGTGTAAACCATCGCGAACACTATTTGCTTCTCAGCTCTATCTACCGTGACATTCTCTCGATCTCACAGAGTCCAGAGCTTAACCAAACAGTTTCCAGCTGCACTTGTCTCAGAGAAAAGTGCCAGGACAGAGCTTTTGCTGACTTTCCCCCTGACCTGTGCAAACTCGTACTCGCAGCTCAATCCCTGTCCCACACGTTCAGCATCGCAGCGTCCAAAGTGTCCATCTACATCCCACGGAGAAGAAAGTGTCGGGACAGGAGGAGTTCCTAGATCACCCCTTCTCCTTCCCTAAAAAAAAGAAGTCCTAGAACAAAAAAGACGGTGCTGGGCACACTCTTCCCGTGCAGCCTTAGACTGCACAACACCCACTGGTGGTGTGCTTTTGTTTCCAGCTGTGTGCACTGTTACATTTTGGCTCTCTCGCTGAGCCCAGCTCCATAGTTTTAATCTGAAAGCCAAAGGGGAGAAAACAGTTACTGGGTTTCACAGGCACATCCAAGGGTATCAACATCACCACGTGTGCACCAGGGCTACGAACTTTCCTTTCAAGCTCTAGGTACCACCACAGCCTTTCAGTCTGGCAGAGATCCTCTCCTGAACTAACTGTATCGAGTGTAAATAGGTGCCTGCTGAGCCAACTGTTGTTGTCTCCATATTTAGCTGGCATCCTTTGAAAAGGATCTCACCCCCTGGAGCTGAGCACTTTCCTGCTCGGTTGCAGGTACCATCACCATCGTGTTCTTTTCCTCTTGCAGAGCCCAGCTTCAAACTCTAATACATCCAGCAATTGCTCCCATACCAAAAGTCCTGGAACAAAAAGTCAGCTCTGGCCTTCACCTTCCCCTTGTAGTGTAGGTGTAGACCCACCCTGGTCTATGTGCTGAGCTCTGTGTGCTCTCAAACACTTTCAGTCTCACAGAGCCCAGTTACAAAACTAAAAACGTCCCTCAGAAAAGGTTCTGGAAGAAAGAACCAAGTGCTGGAATTCTTTTGCAGCCTGTAAACTGCATAGCAACAAAGAGACGACTTGCCTTCCTTCCCAGCTATGTGCAGGATCACATCCTTTCAGTCTTGAAGAGACAGGGTTCAAAACTGAACCCTTACACTGCTCCCACGCTGTTGGTGACAGGACAAAAAGCTTTTACCTGTGCGCTTTTACCTGTCATAGAAACACCACACGATGGCGGTGTGGACTTGCATAAATTCATCCGAAAAGCCTCCCTGTATCTCGGAATTGTGCTGTCCCTCTTGTGGCTGCTTCGTCGCGCCGAAGAGGAGGACCAACAGTAAGTTATTCCCGTGCTCTGGAATGCATCGTGCTAAGTTTTCCACCCGACCATTCGGCCAGCTGAAAAATTAAGGGGAAAGAGAAAATTTTCTGGAAGCCGTTTTCTTCAGCAGCTTCGTTTCCCGAGTGGTCTGTCTCAACCTTTTGCCGATTTCTAGGCTTTTGTTTTTCTTACCGTGCCTCCCTCCCAGCTGATTTATTGTCGTTTGGAAGTCGGAGTTAATCTAATGACGTGATGTGTATTTTGGCTGTTACTTGCATGAGCAGGGCAAGGATTGTTTCACTTCATTGCCATCTTGGTTTTGTCAGGCAGGACGAGCTACTAATTACTTGAGCAATTACCCCAATGAAAAAGATGGTGATACTTTCAAAGCAGTTAAACGTGGGTAGGTTCCTGTTTGAAAAAGCAGAGAAAACTGATTGCCTATAAATAAATGGATAGGGCTAGGTGTAAGTAAGTAGGGCTGTGTTTAAAGTGTTACTTAAAGAACAGCTTTGAGTTGGAGAGAGAGCATTTGAGAACTGTGGTTTCCATTTATCGCGTTGTGTAATTCAAGGTCCGGGGTTACCATCCTTTCTAGGATGAAGGTGTGGATCAATGAGACTTTGTCCACGGGGCTGGGAACTATCCAGAACATTTAGCAGAAATTCAGAAGCTGTGCTGGCATGTGCAAGTATCGCTTTTGTGAGTGCTTGCAATTTTTTTTAAGCGTATACTTTAGTAAGACAAGAAAAATTATTTCGTTTTGACTGAATATTTCTATGATTACTGGCAGAGACAAGAGTGTTCGTGGTGTGTCTGCTTTCCTGTAACTATTCTTTAGCCACTAAACTGTTGAGGAACACACCTGGTCCGGGCAGCTCGGCTTGCAAACTGCAGATAGAGATGCAGATTGAACCGTGGGTGGGAGCCCGAGACAAATTGCCAAACTTTGGGGTAACAAAGGGCATGAGGATGGGTGATGCCAACCAGGTGAGGGGACACAGAGACACAGCAGGAGCCCGGAATTGCTGAGCTTTTGGATAACAAAGGAGATGAAGACCTGTCACCGAGCGAGGTGGATGGATGCGGAGGAGCCAAAGATTCGGGAGGAAGTGCATAAAAGCTGCTTACAAATATATGTTAATGTAGGATCTGTTTCTTGTATTTTATGTTCATCAGCTACCAAGTGGGGGGTTTCTACAATGATCGTTACCTCTGTAACGTCACAATCATGGCTAAGGGTAAATTCTGTGGCATTTACTTGTTCCATAGCTTGGATGGCATTGAGAAAACACCCCTGACAAATGAAGCTTTAGTTGATTTATCTTGTTTGAATTTAACTAAAAAAGCAAACAAACCAACCAACCCATGAAAAATCAGCCTCTGTCAACTGTGCTTTTCATTTTTACTTGATTCCCTCTTTCCCAGCCTTTAACTTTATGACAGCTGGTCTGAGAACCTGAGGATAGAGCTGCTCTGTGTGATATCTGTGCTTTCTGTGATGCTGTTAATAAGAGCTGTGTTGTTCTTTTCATAGTGTCATCAAAAGCATGTTGACACTGTTGCTGCTAAGTTTTGCCAGCTTCATAATTGAAAAGTTCCTCTTGTGTATTTCGAGTAATTTTCATGCAGAAAATAAGACATTATACGAGCAAACAATGAAAACAGCTTTGCTGGACACTGTAATCTGTCTTAGAAATCTTTTTTTTATTATATATATTTAATGTTTTCAAGTACTAAAGGGTTGCAAAAATAACACACCAGTATGAACATAACAACTTAGCAAGTATATATATATATCTGCCAAACTACATTGAATCTACTTCAACCAGTACAGCACTTAAAAGCAACCTGGTAGGAAGAAAATATTTCATGTGGCAACTTCCTCTGCTGGAACAACTTCCAAAAGCATCTGGAGGTGCATAGTGATGGGATCTGAGGAAAAAAGTTATTGTTAGAGGCTTTATGAGAGAGAACAATATCTCAGTTCAGACTATTGAGTGAGAAGATTATCCTTCCAAGTAGTTGTCCTTTTTTTTAAGTTTGAAATAGGAATAAAACTAACAGCTGGGGAATAAAAATAGTCTTAAGATCCAAACTACAGCATTCCAGGTTTCCAAACTTGCTCTTACTAGAGCACAATGCTTCTAATTGCACAAGTGCATTATAATTAATAATCCCAGGGGACGGGAGAGACAGCTGATGGATTTTTTTTTAAATGTCTGTAGAACTACTGATCCTGTTCTATTCAGCCAGTTCCAATTAACCTCTTACCTGTGTATCCTGGTTTCCCTGAAATAATTACAAGGAGTTTTTCTGGAGACTAAGCAAAATAGGTTTATAACAGTGGCTGGGTTCTTGCAGCTTTCACTGTACTCAGCACTGTGATTATTCTTTTATCTTAATGCTGTTAACATTTACTTCAGTAAGCATAATAAAAACTGTTTGGCAGCAGCAGAATTTATGTCTGCTGATCTCTAGTTCATGGCTAAAGCAATGTTTTGAAACACAGATAATCAGAAAACTAACTTTACAGATGAAATAGTTCTGTTAACTTTAAAATTCAGTTTCTTTGTGCTTTGTTGCCTTTTTGTGAATTAAATTTAATTTCTCCTCAAGTCAGACATCACTTTTTTTTCCATAGGAAGGAGTAAAATAGAGTCTTCAGTGAAGCTCAATACATTTTTGGGAAATTCCTTCCCTTCCCGGGACCAGACAAGGAGCTT
>NW_020897821.1:1293262-1312532 GCF_003984885.1 Neopelma chrysocephalum | reverse complement strand
AACTATGAGTCCACTGAGTATAAATAAAATACAGTACAAATAGGCCAGTTCAGGTGCACTGATGATTGGTGCCAACACCAGGACAATGGAGACCAGAGTCACTATGACAGGAATGATGATGGGCACCTGCAAGGCACAGAACACACAGTCACTTCTCCACTCTCTTGCTGGTCTGACAGAAGTTGCCTGCAGGAAAGAATATTTGGATTGCCTCATGCATTTTTTTTTTCCCTTTTAAAATGTCTGGAATCAGATGGGGCAATTGAAAGAGTAGCGAGAATATGGATGGAGAAAACTCTTCTGCTAAATCATTGGCTGAGATCTCTTTGTCAGTATTGCCAATTGCAGTGTAAAAATTTGCATTTTAATGAATCTGGGACCAAACTCCAGTGGAATGACCTGAGCTCTTATCTGGGATACTCTTGCAGTGTAGTCTGCAGACTGCAGGTTCCCATTCCTGGAAATTTGGCTTGTGCCCTGTGGTTTGTGCAAGTGAAAATCAACATCATGCACTCCTTTCTCAGCTCTCATGAGCTTTTTCCTAGTGCATAACTACAAATAAATGGCTCCGTTTCAGGTGAGGGGATAAAAAAAACAAGGAGTCTGCCCAAGGATGCTGTTTAAATATCCAGATGATTAGGATGAGTTCATCTACAGCGTTTATAGGAGTGGAGGAAAAGCCACGTGGAATGATGAACTTACCCTGATAGGCCTTTCAAGCTCCTTCCTTGTAAACCTCATAACAATGAGTGCAAATACGGTTAAACCATAAAATATCCAGACTGCGAAACTGAAATAATTTATGAGCGTCTCAATGTCACCGGGAATGATATAAATAATAGCAATGGCCCCCTAAAAATGAAAACAAAAATTAATGTAGTCTATTACAGAACAAGGCTGAATTTTACTAATGTGTCACTACAGGTGCTTAGTGTTCCAAAGGGTGAACTGTGAATGCTTTTGCTCAACCATTGGAGTGTGAGTGTGTTGCAGCACCTTTAAAGGCTGTGAGCACATCCTGCCAGCACGGGGTTGCTTTTGTGTGCAATCTTATTCCATTTTAAGTCAAAAGACTAATAATTTCTGTGCATTAATCTGTTTTATTGTTGACTCCTTATCTTGAAGATACAAAATGTGGTTTTAGGTTTTTAATGTTCCTGGGGTTGAATGTATCTTGTTATTTTATCTGAAGATAAAATAAAAAAAACTCAAGATGCTCTAGATTTATTTTAAAACATATTTACAGACTGAAATTTTTTTTAGTGAGATGTAAGTGTATTCTTACATGGAGGAAACAGGGTAGTGAGAGCTTGCTTTCGAGCATCCTGTGAAAGGATTGCCTTATACTAATCATCCATTTAACTTTTTGTTTTCATGCTGTTGATTCTTAAACATTTTGATTTTTAAAATCCAGTTCTGGAATGAATATATTCAAATGGAGAAGCTGGGGGGTGGTTATATAGTCTTTTTTCCAATTTTCTTGCCTGGATAGTCACAGATGTGTGTCATGACTGCTTGTGAGAAAATGTATTGCTGGAGAATTTTTGTTGGTAGTTTCTCTGTACTCAGAATTTATACTTACATAAAATATGATGGCAGGGGCTGGTGTTAAACGTTTAACACTGATGTAAGACAACACCTTCAGCATGTGCCCCTCCCGGCCTGCAACATAAACAAGTCTAACAAAAGAAAAACAAGGAGGGGTCGTTAGTGTGGCACCCAGATTTTAAATGGCATTACTGAAAAACAGATGAGTACCATTCATTTTCGGGTTTGTTTTATTGTGTGGCTACGATCTGATTATAATTTGGTCAGTATTTTCTTTTTAAATAGTTTTGCAGTGGATTGAAATAAGGGAAATGGCCAGTATTAAAGCAGTGAGCTAGAAACTGATTCTTAACCAGTGTTAAAATAATAAATTTGAAACTAATTTCAGAATCATTAGTTTGCACATTTAATAGAAGATTATTTTGGGGAAATGTAGCCTACTGTGTCCCTTTTAATTAACTAATTCCTTTTTCATTTGCTACCTTGACAACTTTTTGTCACCAAATGGTTTTTACAGCCCTATTGCATTCAGTTGGGTTTGAAATTTTAAAATATTTGAAATAGTAAATGGAAGCATTAAACAACTGATAGAAAGGAATAGCTTCTCTTTCCAGTTTCCTTTACCTTTACTGGTGCAGTCATGTTCTTACTGGTAATTTTTAACTGTTTAATTCTCAGCTTTAAAATTGATGAGAGGTGACAAAAACCTTCCGTACTATACCTGCTTTGAATTAAGAATGTGACCTTATTTTCTAATTTGTCAAACCTGAATAGCCACTGTTTCTTTTTAAAAACTAAACAATATAGGTAGATTTACAGGTACTTTTAAATTACATTTTGTATAATGTGGATGGGAAGAATGTCTTTATGTGTATGAGTACATAAATGTGAGTATAATTTTTTCCATCCTTCAAAAACTGTCCCTTGAAGATAAATAGAATAGGAACTTACCTGCCTGCAGTAAAACAGGTCCCATTGGCAGATCCAATTGTAGAAAATGCCACAAAGAGAGGAACTATCCACGAGGCTGGATAAAGGACTCTGTCTCCAAATGTCTGGGATATGGGATTAAAATGAGCCATTTTTGTCATTATAACAACTTATACTGAGGTATATTTTATTTTTTTATATATATATAGTGTGTGTGTGTATATATATAGTGTATATATATGTATAGTGTGTATATATATTTATATATAAAATATATATACTTGATATATGGTTTACTATATATGTGGTTTACTATATATATGTGAGCCATTAAAATTATTAAAATGAGCCGTTTTTGTCATTTTAACAACTTATACTGAGGTATATTTTATTTTTATATATATAGTGTATATATATATATAAAATTTATATATACTTGATATGTGGTTTACTATATATGTGGTTTACTATATATATAAATGAGCCATTAAAATTATTAAAATGAGCCCTTTTTGTCATTTTAACAACTTATACTGAGGTATATTTTATTTTTATATATATAGTGTATATATATAGTGTATATATATATAAAATATATATATACTTGATATATGGTTTACTATATATGTGGTTTACTATATATATGTGAGCCATTAAAATTATTAAAATGAGCCGTTTTTGTCATTTTAACAACTTATACTGAGGTATATTTTATTTTTATATATATAGTGTATATATATAGTGTATATATATATAAAATATATATATACTTGATATATGGTTTACTATATATGTGGTTTACTATATATATAAATGAGCCATTAAAATTATTAAAATGAGCCATTTTTGTCATTTTAACAACTTATACTGAGGTATATTTTATTTTTATATATATAGTGTGTATATATATATAAAAATATATATATACTTGATATATGGTTTACTATATATATGGTTTACTATATATATACCTATACTTTAGGTATATTCAGTAATGCTGGATCCTCTTTGTAAGTGAAGTAAATGGGTATCTGAGACATTCTACCAATAAAAACAGGTTGTACATTTTGTGTAGTTACTAAAGAATGCTTTGCCAAATGAAGACCTGGATTAATTCATGGACCACTCTATAAAATGGAGTGGAGTGCTGTTGTTATGGTGTTTAAGATGCAGCACCTGCAGGAAACACTGGAAGACAGATGTAGAAAGTGTACAGGAATGAAATGCTGTTAGAGACACCTGCTTTGGGATGTGTCTGCCAAAAAACAAAAAAGGAAGATGGCATTGCTGCAGAGCACTGTCCATCCAACAAGCTGCTCTCAGCCTCTCTAGAGGGAGTGACAGCAGCAGTGACAGCCCGAGCCTGGGGGGGAGCAGCGAGGGACAAACTCCCTGTGGTCCTTCACTGCATCGAGTTCTCACCTGTGCCGTGGATGGGAGTTGTGGCTGCAGGATAGATTAGATCTCATGTAGGCACGTTCCCCTACTGCAAATTAATTTGAATTTAAATGGTTTTGACAGGAAGCTTTTGAGTTTTTAGGTGGGGGGTGGTTAACTTTTTTTTTTTTAGTTTAGTAAGTCAGGCATAAAAAGAGCTTTGTTTTTGCACAGCTCTGACATCGGTGCTGTTTCAAAGGGTTCTTACAGCTGTAGAGACCTCTCTGTCCTTTTGCTCAGTGCCAGGTCTGAGATACTGTCAATTTAATCTGATGAGTTCAATGCTAGATGTTTTGTTCAGTTTGTAAATTTAATGGTGTGCTGAAGAGGACTGGTTCTTAAACAAGATATTTGATATGTACATTGCTGTACCTCGTGATACAAACAAGATACTGGAGATCTGAATTTGAAAAGCTTTCATTTTTAAACATTTCTAAGTATTTCAACATCAGTGTACTTCACTCTGCCATGCTGTATTTTGCATGCTTGTCACATACTGTTTGTTTTCCCCAAAAACTAACATCATGAAAAATTGCTGCATGACCTCAACAGCTGCTTCAGAGACAGGTGTCCCATGGAAAATTTACTGAGTGGAACTGAGGGGACAGCTGTATTTTTTTAAGACTTCAGAAATCTATGTCATCTTTAATTTTATCTATAATAGTATGTCTTGCAATAGTGTAAAAATTGTATCTTTCAGATTTGTTAAGGGGGGAAAAAAAAACAACAAAAAAACACCAACAACAAAAAGAATAAGGTGAAAGTGAATTATGGACTATTTGCTGTTATCTCCAGAACAACAAACTTTGATCTACTGTCATTTGGCATGTGCTTCTTTCTCAGAAATACTGAAAATGCTGAAAAGGGCAAAGCAACTGTCAGATGTTGTTTCTCTTTCCATTCTTTGATGCCTGTGGAAAGCCCTCTGAGCTGCACTGTTTACAAAACCTTAGCTGAACACTCCATTATTTTGCTCCCTTTTTTTTTTCTTTTTCCCATTGGGATATGACAGAACTACTGTTGAAATTAAGCATTACTGAAATCTTAGAGTAAGAAATGACAGTAGATAATGGGGGGAGGAGGTGACACTGATAGCTCAGACTGAAATGAAGTGAATTAAGAAGAATTCCAGGTTCCTGAGGAGGAACTCCATGATCTGTGTGTATTTTGGGATGCACAACAGCCCTGTTGAGATGCTCTATTCCAAAATAAAGTGGCTTACCACAGCAACTGCCTGGGACTGCAGGAGTTCTGTCGAAGTCATGACGGTGAAATAGGAAACGTTGATCAGAACGTAACAAACTGTAACCAAGGGGATCCCAATGATTATAGAGAGCGGGAGATTTCTGAAGAATGCAAAAGTAAGACCCCATCAGCATTGCTGCATCATTTCTAGAGCTGTCACAGTAAACTGTGGACTCTTACACTGCCATATATGCTCTTTAGTTGTATTTACATTTATTTTTTTTTTTTACTGCAGAGCTATGGAAATCAGGATTATAAAAATATAAATTTATGCAGAAACACAAAGCACGTAATACATGCAAATTAGCTTTGTTTGTCAGTGCTCAAACCTTGAATAACTGCTGCTTTTTAAAAAAAACAACCCAAAATATATGCTTGCTTGTAGAAAAATATTAAGTGTTTGAATTTTGCCAACAGAAACAGTGCTCTCCTACCTGTAAGGATTTTGAAGTTCTTCTGTTATGTAATTGAGTTGATTCCTGGAAGGAAAAAGATTCATATTTTAGCAATCTGTTGTTTAAATACTTTTATACTCTGAGGTCAGGTGTTAATTTATGTTATTGCTTTTTACCTTTTCAGTTAAAAAAAATCCCAAACCACTATAACCAATCTTTTTAAGTGGGAAAACCGCAGGACAAAACCTATGTGAGCTTCTCATCCAAATGGCAGCCTCTTGATTCACCATGTCTGTCCCCATTATCTCTGAGATTTTGAGATATTGGATAAAATATCCCTGAATAATGACAGGAAAATTTGGCAGAAATCTCAGATTTACAAGGTTAACTTCAAGCTTTGCAGTACCTGAGTCTTTTCAAATAAAAGCATAAAGGTGCTGAGGGCAAGGGGTGAAGCAAATCTGCTGATGTTTCATCATCCTGTCTTTAGAAAACTGGCTCTAAGGAAAACCTCTTTAAGGATCACACCTATCTGAATTTTAATTTCCAAATAATCATTTTTGCCACAGCATGTAGACCAGATTGAAACAAAATTTTTACTTCTCCACTCTAAAAATGTGAAGAGACAGTTTTTACAGCTCAAAAGGCAATTTTTCAAATGTTAGTGCCTGGTGTTACATATGCAAATCATTATTTAGGCACCAGCTTCTTTGTCCCCTTAAAACGTCCACATGAGTATTGGAATTAGCAAACTTAGTTGGGACACTCAAGCTTGGAAATAGAAACTGAAAGAGTAACCTATTTAAAAATAAATTCAGTTTTAAAAGCTTTTAAGTGGGACTTGTTTTGGTGTAAGTCAATATCTATCTATCTATATATACAAAGTCAATAGTATAATATATATTAAAATATATATTATATATGTAAGATATATATTTTTATATATATATATATTCCTTCCATACTACAGACCTATATGCAGAGTTTTGCAGTTTGAACAGTTAAGAATAGCATTAATGGATTTGTGCCAACAGAGCCCTGGGCCAACTGACATTCCCTAAGAAAAGATCTGCAAGTTGAGCCTTATGACTTCTGATACAATGTTCTTTTCTATGTGCTCTTGTACTAATCAAACACCACCACATATTTCCCAAGAAATGGAATTTGATGGGGTAACCTGTATTTTGCCTGAGACAATGGAACTAAATTGGGTTATATTTCCCTCATTAGTAAAATATGATGTATTTTACTTTCAGGACCTAGAATAAGTTCTTTCCCTAATAAACAACTAATAAAGGGGGTGGAGGTTTTGAGGGTTTTTAACCAATGCTGTTGTTTTTCCAAAATTCATCGTGAGCTTCTTAATTACAAGTCAGATGTTAACTTTTCCAGAGTTCAACGGGGAGAGAGTGAACTGGTTAAAGGCTGGTAAATTGTAACTGTAAAGGCTAGTAAAGATTCCTTACCATCCATCATATGCCCAGAGTCCATTGTAAAATGCCAGACTGATAGAGCTGACAGAAATTTTACTATCCTTGAAAGAATCTTTGAAGTTTTCAGTTTTTCCTGCAAATAAGAGGTAGATTACGGGTCAGTGTTGAAACTAATTCTTGTAATCCCCGTCAGATGAAGAAATATTCCATTATCTTTCTTGTGTTTTTAAACTTCTCACTGTTAGAATCAATTTATACCTTTTGGTATTAATTGATCTGTAGTGTTGCATTTCCCACCCAACCCCCTTCTCTAAAAGAAATTACCAAGAGATACAGAACTAAAACCCTGAATAAAGAGATTCGGGGCTGTGCCTTATTACTGTGCCTCTTCCACTAGTGGGGAATTTATTAATGCTCACATCAGAAGCTAAATTAATTTTTTCAAGGAATGTATATTTGATTACCTTGTGCAAGGAGAACAATGCCACTTACAATAATGATTGTGACAATGATCATTTTAGCAGCCGTGAGAAAATTCTGGAGGTAACTTCCCACCTTCACACTCAGCGAATTCACAGTTGTAATTACCACTAAAAGAAATAAAATGAGGATTTTTTGCATTAAATTTGTCAGAATTGAAAGGAAGGTTGCCTCTTTAATCCTAAACACACCCCCCTCCTTAAATACTGTACTGCTTTTTCCTCACACTGACTATATTATATAGAGTTTTTAACATACTGTGTTTGGATAACTTGTAAAATAGTGAGGAAAAACACTTTTCTGAATTAGATTTTGAGAGTGCCCTTAACAAAAAAATACACTGAAGCTGCACAGCATTCTGATAAGTACAGAAATAGCTTATTATTTCTTCCTTTTCTGCCAGAGATAAGCATTCATTATACAGCTGTATCTATCTTTTAAAAAGAATAAAAGAACCTTGTCCTGGGAGCAAACCATTTTTAAACCTCCCCTTTTTATATGTTGTTGAATTAGTTATTAGGGGAAGGACTCACTATACTGTGCCTTAAAGATTTCTGGTGTCTCTGTGAAGGTGAAGCTCAGGAAGTCTCAGGGTGCTGATGGGGCCAAACCCAAGTCATTGTGCAATTTTGGGTCTGATATGTCTTTAAAAGACATTTCATACTAAGACCTTAAACCATCTTGTCCAGGAGCTGCTTTACGCTGATGACGCTGCCCTTGTTGCCCACACAGAAGCAGCTCTGCAGCGTTTAACATCCTGCTTTGCAGATGCTGCTGAGCTCTTTGGGCTGGAAGTCAGCTTAAAGAAGACAGAAGTTCTCCATCAACCTGCACCTCAGGAAGTCCCCCATCATCCCCACATCACCATTGGCAAATCAGAGCTCAAATCAGTCCAGCAGTTTAATTACCTGGGCAGCCTCATCTCCTCGGATGGTGAGATTGACGGGGAGATGGACAACAGGTTAGCGAAGGCATATAGTGCCTTCAGAAAGCTTCATAAAAGAGTTTGGCAAAATAAACACTTGAAGAAAAGTACCAAGATCAGTGTTTCCAGAGCCATAGTGCTGTCTACTCTCTTATATGGTTCCGAATCATGGGTCATCTACTGCCACCACCTGCGACTTCTAGAACGCTTCCATCAACGCTGCCTCCGTACAATCCTAAACATCCACTGGGCAGATTATGTGACCAATACATCTGTTCTTGAACAGGCAGCAATCACAAGTATTGAGGCCATGTTGTGAGAACACAGCTGTGCTGGGCAGGGCACGTCTCCAGGATGAAGGACCAACCACCACCTCCCTAAGATCCTGCTTTATGGTGAACTTGCCAATGGCTGCTGCAAGAGAGGAGCCCCAAAGAGGAGATACAAGGACTCCCTGAAACAACATCTCAGCCTTGGCCACATTGACCAACAGAACTGGTCTACTCTGGCCTCCAATCGGGAGCTCTGGAGACACACCATCTATAACGCTGCTGATGTTTTGAGAAAGCACCAGGATCACTCTAGAGGAGAAAAGACAACACAGAAAGAATCGTGTCTTGCAGAATTTACCACCTAAGGAGTCTTTCTGCTGTGCCTTTTGCAACCGGTCGTGCCTGTCTTGTATTGGCCTTTTTAGCCACCAACGCACTTGTAACAAACATGGGTAGAGCCCTTCCCAAATCTTCCTTCGCGAAACCTGACCATGATGATGATGATGTCTTTAAAAAGTGGGACTCTTACCAATGGCTGCTGCTGCAAGACACTTGATGACAGCCCGGGGTGGATCACAGCCTGGGTAAAAAGGAGCTGAGGCATATTCTGCAAAGCTGAGACAGATGATGGCAAAGGAGCTGGGTTTGGTGACCACTAAACTCGTCCAGGAAAAGAGGAATGCTGGAATGGGGCCAAATGCCTCCATGAGGTAAGGATATTCTCCTCCAGATTTCGTGATCATCGTTCCGAGCTCCGCAAAGCAAAGGGCACCTGAGCAAGGAGAGGAGCAGGGTGAGGTCGTGCCCTTTTGAACCTGTGACTGCCTAGAACAGCTGATCACTTTTTAACAGGTAGAAAAGTTAAGGAAATTGATATCTACATCATTACTCTCTTCACGTTTCTGTATATTTTACTGTATATGCAAAAATTAAATTTTAATTACTTGCGAGCAATTGGAAAAAATACCCTGAAATTAATAAGATACAGTCCAAAAATTCCTACTGCTGGTGTTTAAGACTTGGCCAAAACCAGCACAAACATTCTCATTTCATATTAGATTTATGTTTAAGAAACCAACACTGGAAGAAGCATTTAAGTGAGAACTGCACTTGCTGACATTCCTTTTGGAAACCTGAAAAAAACAGACTTGCTGCACAATTTTGAAGCAACACGTCTGCTAAGCTCAACATTAAAGTACAGGGACACTTCCAGCTCTGTTGCTGTGTCTGGCATCTTGCATTAAGGTTTTTTTCTATGCTGTGTCCCCTGATACAGTGCTCAATGTTTTACTTCTTGAAATATTTGGAGGTGCTTAGTGCTAAATTTTCAGATAATAGAATTAGAATTACACAGGTAGAAAACCAGCAGAAGCACCCAGCTGACTGCCAGGAAATGTCACATTTTGCCAGTGATTTAAGTAGAAGAGTATTCTCTTTATTACAGTCAGTGGCTGCAGCCAGCAAAACTAAAAGTTGATTTCAAAATAAATTGAGAGTGTGATTTGCAATTTTAGAAACTTAATTTATCTTTTATAAACAGCACATTTTAAATTTATGGCCCAGTGCTGCTATGCATATATACATCAGTATTTCATTGATTTTAGCTAATTTGTGACATGAGAGCTGTCTGCAGAAGCAGTAGATATAAAGATTTAGGCAAAGATTCAGATTCTTTGTTGACTCCTTTACCTAATGTTGCCAGAACTCCACAGGCTGCCCAGATGGTTAAACAAGGACCCACAGCTTCAACATTGGCAAGGACTGATTTGGGAGAAACAAAGATCCCTGACCCAATAATTGTCCCGACAATCATACAGATCCCGCTGATGAGGCCCACCTGGAAATGAAATGAGACCTTTTCTGTGAGTCATTTCTAGTTCAGTATCATAGAACTACAGTCATTGTCATTACTGACTTATTTTTAGCAGTTTTTAACATATAAGTTCTAGAAAGAAATTTATTAAACTATTTTATGAAGTTTCACTCTTCTTTCCAAGATGCCCATGTGGCCCACCCCTGCTGTTTTCTAAAGTACACCTCTTTGGATTTTGCCTGCCTGTGTATTTCCTTTATTAAACTGTCTTTTGCATTGAGTCTCAAATCAAACCTTGTACAGGTGAACTTCCCCTTTCCTCTCTGATTAAACACTGAAATTCTTTTATGAGCACTTGTTGAATTCTGAATTTTCTAAGCTTCAGAAATTGTCTTTTATGGATGGAGTCCATTTTTTGTCGTTGAGCAGTTGTTCTCCTCTCCTTGCTTTAGGTATTTGTGCACAGGAATTATCTCCATACCCATAGGTGGTGATAAGATCATGTTCTGATTTTGTTAGTGACCTACATGTTACATGAAACCACTGAAATCTGAGGCATGTTCTGCTAAAACAAGTGCCACAGGCTACTTATTTTTTCCTGATATTATGGCTACTCTAATAACATCAGTATTTTTTCCAGTCTTGGCACCAAACTAAAACCACATAAAGAATCTTTTTGCAGGTTGCTTAAATTTAAAGAAGAATTCCACCCTCTCCTGAGAGCAAGTGACACAACTGTTGTCTAAAGCATCTCTAATTTTTTGGAGGAGACAGATTTTCACTTGTCTTTGAGTACCAGTGCCTATTTCTGAATGTTTCTTAGTATACACCAAGAAACGTTCAGAAACAATGAGCTGAACAACCCACTGCAACCCCTGAGAAATACACGTGGGGGAAAAAAAAAAAAGGAAGTTTAAGAAGTGCCTCAGTTGACCAAATTCGAATTGTTTTTCTATCTGATAACTTCAAAGACTTGAAAACATATTGTTAGTTTTCTCTTGGTTTATATCAGAGCTTTTTAACTACAGTAATTAGCAGTTTCTGGAAATGAAAAACAACCAGGTGAGATATTAGCACATCACTGCTAAACTGGGACATAGTTGTGGGTTTTGTGCACAAATACGCACTTCTGCCTCCCTCTGCCAGCCCCTCACACACGGACCAAAGGGGGAAAAGAAAAAGTTTTGCCTGTTTTTGTAGGTTCGTCGTTTGGGGTTCATGACTCTGAATGGATTGTGCGTCCCCTCTTCCTTTGTCCTCTCCTTTTCTTTTCCTCAAGCCTTCGTCACCCATTAGGTTTTTCTCGTTGAAATCTCTAAGGAAATAAAACCAAAATTCTCAACTCTAGCACATTGCTTGCTTGAGTTTTGCTGATATATGTGGGTCCAAAATACTGGAGGTAAAATATTGCCGGAAAATAAAAAAAAAAAAGCAAAAGCACACACTCAGAGGCAAAAGGACTCCCATCCAACGACCACTTGCTGTGGATTTTCCTCATACCCACCTGGCAGGGAATGTCTGTGTGGGGTTACATTCAGTTTCCAGGATATCCTCACTGGAATGATCTTGCTTTTATAGCCAGTCCTTCCTTGGAATTCCTCTAGTGGTCCAGTCAGATTTTATCTTTCTTCCAAAAGCTGGGCTGCTTCTTATCTAGGAGACCCTCTTTCTGATCTTCATTAAATTAGGCCTTGTCCCGGTTCCTTGGAGGTGCTTGGAGTATCTGCTAAACCAAGTGTGGGCTGCTGTAATTGCCTAATTAGCAGCTCTTTGCACTCAGTGTTTTGTCCTGTATAGAATTAGAATTAGAATTTGTCCTGTAATGTAATGTTTGTTAGAACGAATGTTTTCAAGTTTAAATTTGTGATTTTTTTTTCCGCTGAGGATTTTGCTTGTTTGTCCTTGTATTTGTCTAAAATACAACCTGAGATAGTGAAGGAAATGCATCAGGTCAGGTCCTGAGTCTCCAAAGTGGATTCAGTCAAAAGTCTCTTCTCTCCTAAGACACTACAACTGTAATTACTAGAATCTGAATGTTGAAGATCATTTTGCAGTTATCCAGACAGTAATTCAGAAAAGATTAGGCAACTTAAGCTGGAGTGGTTTTGGAAATAAAGTAGTAATTGGCTACAAAAGCTGTAGCATTTTAAATTGACAGAACACCTCTCTCAGTATTGTTGGTCCTCAGAAAAATTTGGGCTATAAAGACATCGAGTTTATGTTTTGAATTAAATATTAAAAAAAAAAATCTAACTTTAAGACTAAAGCTATGATAGAAAATTGCCCACATGAGGAATGCAGGGTTTGGGTCACTGATCTTCTTTACAACTTTGTGCCCAAATTCTCTCTTTAAAGTCATGTTTCAATGATCACCTTTAGCAATTCTTGGGTTTGCTTACCTTATTTATTTATATTTGTTTGGTGTTACTCAGGTCCAGGAATCTTTGTCTAGGATGTTTCTCCCATCAGATTTCCCAGGCAGTTTTACACAGCAAGGCACGTCCAAGTCTGAAACCAGAATCTGCAGAAAGCAGCAGCAGATTAAGTACAAAGGTTATAAAAGACAATCATTAAACCCATTCTCGACCAAAAAGCTTTGAGATAGGAACCCCAGGTAAACCGACAGCCCAATTAGTTTATCTTTAAAAAAAAGAAAAAACCATCTTTGTTCCGTTTTTGAGAATGTTTATCCAGTGCCTGGTGTGTCACAGAGTGAGAGTGAACCATCGTTTGGAGGGTCTATTTTGATGATCCTTATACCAAGCAGTTGCTAATTTAGAAATGCTTTGGAAAGGCAACCTTGAAGTAATTGTCCTTTTATGGGTGTATTAAAACCATCTGTCCAGATGTCGGTTGCATCCTATAAAAATAGTTGATGTTTTTATCTTGAGACAGTAGAGAGGTGTGAGCAGAAATGTTTTTCATTAACCTGAGGCAGCTGAGTGGGCACCTTGTGTTCCCTTTGCTTGCAGTTACAAGTATTTTCCATTTCTGTAAATATTTCAAAACCTTGCTTTAATGAAAAATGCCATTCTCTATTTCTATACAGTTGTACATCCAGGGAAAAAAGTACTGTTATCCTGCATTCTGGAATAAGGTAACTTCTTCGAGCTAATCATCCCTGAAATACTTGCAAACCAACTCCTTAATTGTGTTAATCATTTGTTTTTAGCAATGTAGTTGTACAAACAGCTCCTTTGCTGTATGACATTCAAACCACTGAGTCCTGATCCGCCCCCTCGAACCGCAGCTGACTTTTTTCAATTAACATCAACTGTTAGCAGCTAAGAGATGATGTTAACATCTGATGTTAACATTTGTTATCTTGTTAACACAATGCCTCGTGAACAGGTAGTGCAGGGCTGGAAATAAGACCAAACAAAACCATCCCGAGCACGGTTTGACAGTTGTTTTGCTCACATTTCTTTTTTTTTAGCCTGTTTAAGCACACACGCTTGATCACCAGGAATTCCCTCTGCAGCGATGATGTAAATCTGTGACTAAAAATGGACTCTGAGAACACGTGAAACACTTGTTTATATTTGCCGTGTTTTGGGGTGGTTCAGTCAGACAGCGCTGGGAATGGCTTTCTCCAAGACTGAGGTTGCAAAGTAAAGTCAGGACTGAAAAAAACCCCAGAGGTGTGTTTTTTAGTCACTGTCTTTTTCTTGTCTTTGGGGGTTTTTTTGTTTAATTCTCACAAGAATAGGGTTAAGCTACAAGAGAAGCTCTTCCATCTTAAATACCTTTTGGTGGAAAAAATACCACACGAAAAATGGTCAGACAAAAGTTCTTTTTCCCCCCTGCAGATTAAGATAATAAAACATGTTAAAATGATAGTCTTACTACAAGCATATGAAGAGGCAGGTATTTATTTCTTTTTTTTGCATCTTTTACAGGGACTTTGACAGTATTTTTCATTGCAATTGTGACATAAGGTTAAATAAGATAATGTTTTCATATCCTTTGACTTCAGCTCCCTCTTTTGGGGTTGGATATTATGTCATGTACTTCTGTGTTCTCTACAGCTGATAATTTTGAAATGAAGATTTATAATCTTTTTATCATTCCTGAAATGCCACACAGAGACTATTGAAATAGTTAATGTGAAAAGAAAAAATGAAGGTGGGTCATATTATGGGGCTGACTTTGACCTCCAAATGAAGCATCACATCAACTCTACCCTGGAATTTCCAGACCAACAAAAAGAGGAAAAAACACATATGTAATTTGGATGAAAAGATAATGGAATATGTCATCTTTAATGCTGTGTTAAGTAAAGTTTTGCTTAGGATTTTTTTTTTATGTGGTGTAACGATCTTTGGGTTTTTTGTGCAGATGTTTTGGTTGCCTTTTCTTTCTGCATCAGATCTTTACTCCACTTGATTTCTTCAGAGACAATAGGGGCAACATTGAAAATATGGTGTTTGAGTTTTTGCCTAAGCAATTGGCTTCTTTAGTTAACCTGGAACGTGGATCTGGAGAGTTCCCACCTGTTCAAGAGGTGATTAAAGTCTCTGCAGTGACTTGACCTTAACTAGTCTGTGTTTCCTTATAAAATAGGAAAGCATTTTCATTTATGGTCTAATTTTGTTTTAAGGGTTAATCTTTTTGGAATGCCTTGGTAAACTTATTAAAGGAGTTGCAATTCTACCAGCAATCCTTCTTTTCCTCAGCCACTGAAGGAAAAGGTAAACATCGATTTCAAGGATTCCCATGTTATTTTCTTCAGGGACAAGAGAAATGGCATTTTACAGCCATGGGAAAAGACTCCTTCCCTCTCAAACAGGGATGAAGGGATAAGGATCTCACACAGATGAAGGGATAAGGAGTTCAAATTCCAAGGGACTACAGAGGCAAACACTGTGCAGGCTGCTCCTATTTAAACACTGCAGTTAGATCCTTAAATCGTAAAAAGTAATTTTCAACTTTAATTCAGGAAATGGCAATGGCACAGTGTCTAAATACACCTTTTATTATCACTAGTCACTAATAATAAAGGTTAATGTTTGTCAGGGTTGGTATTTATTGCTTTAAAGCACGTTCTGCTTTGACCAATACTAAAGCAAATGAGGATCATCCTAACCAGCAGCTTTTAATTGTAGCTTAGCAGTATCTCAGAGGGGATACTTTCCATTCTAACCTTGCTGCTCACAGGTTACTCCATCAGAGCACCAGGCTGTTCCCTTGCATTTGCTCTTCTTTGAATCCCACCGTTCACAGATGTGCCCTAAGATGTGATCTCACTCCTGTCATCCTTAAAAGCATTTTTTTTTACTGAGTAATTGCAGGAATGCTGCAAGTGGAATATAAGAAAACAGTCTTTTTTAATAGCTGTGGTGATGCCACTGGCTTGCAAGATCTTTACATCTTGTGGGAGTCAACAGAAAATATTAGATGACTGTAGTTCCTAATGCCCATAGAGTAGATGGGATCTAAATACCCTTATTTTTTCCCTACTCAGTTCTTGGTTACAGTGCAGTTGCTTTTGTCTCTGTGACAAATAATGCTTTAGAAAAGATCTTCAGGTTTGCTAAAGGTTTTGTACTAGACCTGCACAGTCTTTAGTCTAAAGACAGAGTTTTGTTTGTCTCATGTAGTTTTTAAGCACAGCTGTTCAGAGACTCTCGATAAACTTCTAAAGGCTGGGTATGGTTTTCTATCCAAAAGGTCACAAAAAATCAAGGAGTCTCTTCTTAAGGATGTTCTGAAGGAATTTTAATGGCCTCTGAAGAAAATTAGCCTGAGTATGTCACGCTGGTTTTCTTCAAAGATTTCAGTTTTCCCCAGTGTTTCAAAGCCTGATCTGTCAGTGATTCCTCTCATGCACAGCCAGCTCCTCACCTTTTTCCCTTGAAGAACCAGGCCTGGCTTTGATCTCCTTTTTGAGTCCAAAACTCAGGTTTGCATTCCACTGGCCTTTCACTAAGGAGGGATTTCCAGATAACACTGGCTTTGGAAGAGCATCTGCACCTGTCCTGTGCCCACCTCCAGCTGAGGAAGGAAGCAGTGAATACTCAAGCACTCCGTGTGATCTTCTGTGCTACTTTTGAAGCTTCGTTTTATTTTTACCAAATCCAGACATTTGAGGTATAAAACAATTTTAATTGCTAAAATCTCTCTCTCTGTTTTATATCTGAACATGTGCTTATACAGGTATGCTGAAATAAATTTAGTACAGGAAAAAAACGTTCAGGGCTAAAAAAAAAATCTGGAGAACTCACTCACTGAGAAACCATATTTTTAAAGGCAAAGAAGCCTTCAAAATGCATCTGCTTTTCTAGATTCAAGCAGGTTAACAGTGTGGAATTTTTACCATACTGATTTACATTAAATTTGTGGAATAGGATGAGTGCTTAGAGCTCTCCTAAAATGGAAGGGTTAGGCCTGACCAACCGAGGATTTGTAGTCCCAGGAGAAAAGCCCTTAGAACTCCTGATGTCATATAATGTGCCAGGATGAATTTCTCATGGTGAAGAAGTCTTAGGAGGTTCTCTCTTCTGAGCTGCTGAAAGGCAATTTTCTGGCCTGGAAGATAACAGCACCTTTCTGGCTTGAAAATAAAGATGTAGGGAAAAAGAAAACAGTTGGGTTTAAATGACTTGTTAATGGGCAGGGGGAAGTTATCTGGAAACTGGAAAATGATAAGGTAAGGATGCCCCAATTCCCTGCCAGTTCACAAGACTTTGGAACACACCTTAATTTGACTGCTGAGTGCCTGACTCTCCCTCATATTCACACAACAGCTGAAGCACAGAAAATGAGATGCTCTGCTCTGCCAGTGGAGTAAGAAGTAATGCTGATATATTTTAGCAGTAGTTGGCAAATGCACTGGAAGTACTGAGCTTTACTGCAGACTCTCCTGTGGTTGTGGTTTTGGAAAGGTGGTAGCAATGCTTGTTTTTTGAATATATAATCACATTATTTAATCATTTAATCCAAATGTTTTTCTAGGGAAAATTACGGTCAGTTATCATGGAGGGAACACACTCTGTGCATTCAGCAACGAAACCTCAACGTGAAACCCAGAAATCTTGAATTGTTTTCTCAGTTTCTTGGTAGGAATGGAAGAATGCTGCATGTTTTTATGTTGCCTTGGGAAAAGAAGCTGGAACTACTTCATGGGCTCAGTTTACAGACTGGAAGATGCTGTAACTGGAAGGCAGGTGGAACATATGGGAATCAGGATGCTCTGTCAGCTGTAGTCAGGGGAAAACAGCAAGTTGCTGATGTTGGGTGAGTAACAGAAAATGATAATCTGACATGGGTAGAGTTTTTGTAGTAGAATAAAACAGTCACATAATTTCTTTAGTGTAGCATCTAAATTTAGTGTAGTGTCTATGAAACAAGGTAAAGCTATGATTTAAAAATCTCATTATGTTCTGGGGGTTTAAGGTAGAGTTCTCTTCAATACCAAGCAAAATTCCAACACATTCACACTTGAATGGGTTTTGAAAGTCCTGCTTCTAGTTCTGAGGAATTACCAGTATGATAGTTTCTCCCCCATGAAGCTGCTTATTTTTACAAACTCTTGAGACATATTCAAAAGGGCAATTAAAACCATGAGAATATGTAAATAATTTACATGTGCAGTTCCGAATTTGTAGTTTCATACTCAGAGATGCTTGCATTATAAAACATGGTATGAGAGGCTTCCTTTTCAAAATCTGCCTTTAAAAACATGACAAACTGTGGGTACAGCCATGCTGGATGCTCTTTCAGGGTCCCTGTAAGGACACCTGCAGATTGGAGCTTGTGTGGAAACCAGGGGAGTGTATTGCCTGTGTTTGTGTTGCCTGTGTCTGACTTGTCTGAAGAGGTATTTCACACCTGACATTTCAAATCAGTTTTTAAAAAATTCAAGGAAGACAGGAGACAGAACTGGTTTAGCAACAGACCATTCCCCTGACAACTTCACATATTAACACAGGGATTTAAGGCTGTGTTTAAAAATAGTTTCTGGGTGCTATTTTGAGGCACAGAATCCTAAAATAATCAAGTTGAAAAAGCCAAGGGAATGAAAGGATTTGAAGGTTGAGACCTTGAGATAGTAGGGCTGTGAGATAGTGGTTCTGATAGTGCCTGAGTGACTCTGGGTGCTGAAGGTCTCTCTTGATGAGCCAGTAAGGTTGTTGCACTTGTTTTATTCCTGTCAAAGACACAGGGCTTTGGACATCGAGGTGTGATGTGACACAAGGTGCTCTCCCCACCCTGACCTGAATAATGCTGTTCTGCTGAGTCATGGCCTTGCCCTGAAGGAAAATACCACAGGAACCTTTCTGGACACAAACAGGATGTGTTCCTTTTGGTATTTAACTTGGTTTTCTGCTCTTTTCCTCAACTTTGGTCAAAGCCAATGAAATTCTTCATTATTTTTAATATTACATAACTATGAGAGTTATAGGCTTTTTTACTGCTACAGTTTCCTGGTACCATTTAGGTTTTGTTATGAAAATGAAGCAAAGCAAAAAGCTGATCCAGCAAGTTATAAGTAAATCCAAAATAAAGTCATTTCATACTAATAGATAGTACCACAAAGCTGACGTGCAAAATTGTGAAAAATCAACAATTATGAAAGCTCAGACAAACAGGCATCAATAATCTAGAGGCTGTCACTGCTGCAGAGAATGCTCTGGAAAAAAGGTGGCTTTTGAAGCAGAATGAACAAGACAATCTAAAGAACTGCACCCTGTGCTGGCAACTCATCCCCTTGGCAAAACTCCAGCAGGACCTTCCCAACACCTGGGCTCCTGTAAACCTGTGGAGTGGACAGTTGTGCATTCAGGCTCCTG
>NW_020897821.1:1245285-1293252 GCF_003984885.1 Neopelma chrysocephalum | reverse complement strand
ATTCAGGCTCCTGTAAACCTGTGGAGTGGACAGTTGTGCATTCAGGCACCACCAGTTGTCAGGAGAATGCTTTGGTCCTGACTGCTCCACAGTCAAATTTCATCCTGTTAACTGGTTACTTGTCTTTTCATGTTAACTTAAAGCTGAATCACATTTTGTCTTAACAAGGAATAGCCTTTTCTTCAAGTATTAAAGTAATATTTCAGGCTAGATTTACCCTATTGATGGCACAGCTGGAGAATATGCTGTTGTCATTGTTATGACCTTAAAAATCCAGTCATTGTGAAGGGGGGAAATGTTCCATCATATCTTGTGTCACTGAGAAAGTCAAATTCAGGCACTGAGTTCTCTTTTTTGGATGAGATGCAGATTTTTATCACTGAGACTCTTCTTGAAATTCATTTTTAGTAGGGGATGAAGTCTTCACATCACAATAGCTAAAATCATGTCTGTAAACTAGGTCCTCCTGAGAGCTTTGATCAAAGTGTGGCTCATGAGCTGTGCCAGCATTCCACATGGTGTTCTTCCTCAGGGATTTATGTAAGAGCTCTCTCATTCTCCTGTTTTCTTTGGTTGTGGCTTCCCAAATGATTTCAAGTTCCCCTTCCGTTTTCCTAGGGGAAAAATGAAGAGAAATCCTAATTTTAACAATGTTTCAGCAGAAGACAATTACAGTATGTGGATAAGCAAATTAGAAATGGCCTGTACTTAAGTGCCTGAAATTACCTGATTAAAATTCAAGCCTATTTTGCTTTTGAAAAAGCCCACTAAATGTAATGCTAGAGAGGATATGACCAGAAAAGAAACACTTGGACCCATGTAACAAGTTGGATCAAGTCTCAGCTAATGCCTCTTTGTGGCAGCCAAATAAAGGTGGTGTAAACTAGGAGGGGAGACAAAGCTAGAGAAGGACAGTCCTTAAGGCACTACAACCTCACAGATTCATTTCTCTGATGCCCAAGCATAAATGAATGAATTATTTAGCATCTTTCTCAAGCAATAGGTTATTTTTTAAGCATGGAAGCCAAAATGATTTAATAATACAGTGTATTCCACACAGGCTTTTTATTTTAGTAAGTTATATTAGATCAAGGTTAAGCTCTTGGGTTTCCTCTGACTCATTTCTAATATGTATCAAAGTACAAAAAAATAAGGATATCAAGATAATTGAGGTGGAAAGCAAAGCTGTTGCATGGAAAATGAGCACACAAATTTGAATGCTATACAGACTAATACAGCCCCTTCAGGGCACTACCTGAAGCACTGGACAGAGCTACCCTTCTACACAAATTCTCCCCAATACCAGGCTCTAAAAATGAGAAACGAATCAATGCACAACATAAATGTGTTGAGAGCCCTTTGTGATTGATCATCCTGAGAATGAAGTGGTGAAAAGTGGCCCAGACATAGTCCCTGCCCACTTTGTGTTTCACCTTATGTTTCACACATATTCACCTTGATATACAGATGGAAGAAGAAAAAAAACCTTGTAGAGAAGGGCTTTAGATTATTCTTGCATATATTGCTTGGAATGAACTTTTGGTGGTGGAGGAGATCAGTAACCATTGAAAATGGAATTAAAGCAAAAGGCAGCAGGTGAAAGCAGTACAGGTGCTAAAAGTAGTCTAAGACTCTGCCCAAGAATGTGAGAGGCCACAGTTAATTAGTTGGACCTTTCCATTTCTGCCAAGTTGCTAAAAAGCTATTGAGAAGCAATCTCTCATTTTTAAAACACCAAAACTGTAGATGACTTTGCTCTCACAAAGTATATTTCTCCTTGAGACGGGATGAGAGTGTCTAGTATTTACCAGTGCTTGGAATATGCTTCAAAATGCTTTACAAAGGCAATTATCCCTCTCCTCAGCCTACATTTGGGGAAGATGTGAGGCACAGAGTGAATTTACTCCCCCAACTAGCAGGCCTCAGTGTCACCCACTGGTTGACCCTGGCCCTCTGTATTGTGATCTTGGAACGTTTTCACCATCTTGTTTTTAAATGAACTTTTATATCTTGATAGGTCAAGCTCCTGTTCCCTGTTGCCCCTGGTCTCCAACTGGAGTCTGCAGGCACCGTGCACAGCACCCTCATGGTCAACAATCAATACACAAGAGCTTAATCTGCTTTACTGTTACTGTAGTGCAGAACACTACCCAAGCTGTAGTTCATCCTCTAATTTATAAAACCAAGACTTTTTTTGAAGATGATGAAACTAAAGATCAGCAAGTTCTGAATTGCAGTTTAATGCTGTCAGCGTGCCTGACAAACAGGATGCTCATCTTCAGTTCAAGTGATTTTAGAAAAAACATTAGTTCTAAGAAACTGGTTTTAAAAGTGTCCACATGGTTCAAATTACCTGAGTAGAAAGGAAACAGATGCCTTTAGAGATAGTGGTGTATCTGACCTCTTCTTGGAGGATTAGTTTTTAAACAGGTCTGAGAGATGCAGAGTCAGAGAGCACTCACTGACTTTGCTCTGGAGTGAGCAGTCACAGTATATTGTTGTCTAGGAAGCACACACAGCACTCCAGTCACAGGTGAGGCTTCTCAGTGTGGCCCAATGTCCTGCTTCACAGTTCAGCTGGTTTTCAGGTGAGCTGAGGAGAAGCAGCTGCATCCCAAGTGCAGGTTTTGTCTCTGCATGGGTTTCGTTCAAAAATTCTGACCCGACCAAAACCTAAAAACGCATCCAGCAGAATAGGCTGGGGAGGGGGTGTCTTCATTCTTATTAGTCACAGCCTCCCTTCCCTTAGAAACTTGGATTACAGAGCAGTTTGGCTACTACAGCTGCTGATGGTCTGTGCTTTTTTCTCAACACTATATTTCCCTGCCCCTACAGCCAGTTCACCTCTTCAAACACAAGTCTTCACCACTTGGCATTTAAAACTAGATACATGCTCAGTTTAGATACATGTGCTGTTTCCAGATGTCTTCAGGCAAAAAGCATTAAGTTTGTTTGGTATTAATGTAGGCTGTTATTACTCAAATAAGTAAAAATAAAAACTCCATTCAACTCCAACCTAGCCAGAATGTAAGGCTCTGTACCTTGTTGAGAGTAAACAAAATGCCAGTGCTGTACTGATTGATGTTTGAGGATGAAAAAGTTAACAGAAGCAGGTTCTGAAAGCAGATTCTTCTTTACAAAAGACAGAGCTTTGTGCCCTTACTGAACTAAATTAATTCAGCCTTAATCTCATATTTGGGCTGCCGGCTCAAGAATTAATTTTCATCTCTCCTGTGAGAGTTTATTTAAATATTCCTTATAACAAAGCTCAACAATTTTTATCATGGTTACAATTTTATATGTCACCCCACAAGTAAGACAGCTCCTCTCCCTTGCCTGTGCACAGCTGCAGAGCTTTTCTGCTGTTGACCCTCTCCCGAGGACAGTCTACGGCACTTTCACACCTGCATTTTCCAGCCAAACCACAGCAGCTGTAACTATCTCCAAGGGCTGTTTCTCTGCAGAAGACTTAGGAAATAAACTCTGACCTAGTAAACTCATAATAGTAAGTGTCCTGTGAAATAAGGCTGGAAGTATTTATGACCCTGTTTTTTCACTCAAGGACCGCATCATCAGCTTTGTTTATATCTCAAACATGCAGCGTAGCTTATTTAAGGGAAGGTATGTGAGAATGATGACTCTGAGCATTACTCAGCAAGACAGATGCAAAAGGAAACAAATCTTATGTGTAATCACGAGATTCCTTTCATTTCCTACTAGTCTGAAAACTGGTGAGGAGTGTGGGTGGGCAAGTGTTCAGCCTTTAGCAGAAGATGCTATTAAATAAACTAACACATATCTTGATTTATAGAACCCCCTCAAATCGTCAAAGATTAGGCTCAGGTTGATACTCTTCTTCAGAAGAAGTCTTAAGAACAGCAGTTCCCCCCTGTGCCTCACTCACCTCTTCTGCTCCAGCACTTCATCCAGGGTTTCCTGCTTGTCTTGCAGCAGATGCCGGAGGTGCTTCATTTCCTGCTCATACCAAGCAGTCTTCCCAGCAAATTCCTTCTCCTGCTCAGTCAGCTTGAGATTGATATCTCCAAGCTTCCCAGCTGCTTTCTTTTTATACACCTGTAAGGGGTAAAGATAATAGGAAAAATGGGATTATAGGAGAAATATGGACAAGTCACTACCAGCAAAAGAAACAGATGGAGACATTGATTTGCAGTTTAATTTCACATCAGTCCTGCCCTGCTTAAGTCTGTCAGGTGGGTTGCATTATGGATTTTTTTGTAACCTGTTTGTTAATTCAAAGGTACTAAACTTCATTTTGTTCTGTATATAAAACTGGTGTGTACAGTGAACACCATGCTGTATGTTTGTCTTATGAGTGAACAGAATTACCTGCAAAAAAGGGTTTATTTTCCAAGATGCAAAGCTACACATTACAGCACCTGTTGCTTACCACTTGTCCAACAGTCCTATTTAGCAGTACATACCAAGAAAAAGTGTTTATGTTTTGTTAGTTGTTCAATATTAATACTAAGATGAAGGAAAAGGACAGCTTTGTGTTTTAAAGTAGCTTGCTGCTTCTCATAATAGTCCTTCTGTTCAGTGAGGCACTAGTGGTTTTTTGCTTAATGGCTATAATAACCAAATTTATCGGTCTCATCTCAAAAATAAGAAATAATTTTTATACAGAATTATTTTGCTTTCTGAAATTACATCTCCATTAAATCGCATGAGCACACAAGGAACTGAAAAACTGTGGCTTGTGTACTGTTACCAATGTTTAGATGCTGCTGCTCTTGACAAAAATCAAATCCAACATTAGCTTTTTTTCTCATGATTACAAGCAGAATGCTAAAACTGTTATTTTATCTGCAGAATGTGACATTTCCTACAGGCTATAGGACAGAGTTTTGGGATGGAAGCACCTCCTTTAATAAAACTGTAAACTATTTAATAGTGAAGCTTTGAAAATACTGCTATTTATGTCTTGCTACTACAAAGTTTTACCTAAGGTGCTAATCACTAAGGTTTTATCTTCATCTGAATCAGAGCAGAAGGACTGAGTCTGCCTTTTAGAGGAATTAAAAAAAAATGGGCCTTTTTAGGTATATGCTGTATATAAGGCTGTATAATCCCCTCCACAAACTGTTTCCTTTTTTAGCTCTTGTAAAATGTGCCATCGTGGAGTTTATTTTTCTAGAGCTCATAGGACAATAATAAATAATAATATTTACCTAGAACTTTAATAATTCAATAGGGAAAACACAGGGGGTTTTCCCTAGCTTTTCCCTGTCAGTTCCAAGACAATAATTAGAAGCCTGCAAGTCAACCAGTCACATCATTCAACTTTTTAGATTCCCAGAGAAGTCTCCAAAATGCAGAGTCAGGTGCTTGCACTGTAATGCCCTGGGAGGCTAAAGGAAAACAAGTTCCTTCTGAGCAGCAGGTTGCTCAGAGCCAGCAGAGAAAGTGCAGAGCACAGCGAAACAGCGGAACTTTCCCCTCTGCCAAGAAATTCTCCAGCTTTACTCAGGTCCAAGAGGGCCCTGAAATGCTCTCTCCAGGGCAGGTGCCCATAATTAATAAGTTCAGAGAACTAGAGAGACCTTCTTATCACAGCAAAGGCTGATAAAGCAGCTGGTAGTGTTGGTGAAACACATTTTTCATCTCCCGGTCATTGACCTCCCAGCTGCAGGGAGCTCTGCTTTAAGGTGAGTGTTGTGTTTTAAGCTGCACTCTGCCTGAGATGGTTCAAGCCTCTGGCTCCTGGAGGAGGCTCAGGGGAGACCTCATCACTCTCTACAACTACCTGACAGGAGGGGGGAGCCAAGTGGGGGTTGGTCTCTTTTCCCAGGCAACTCTCAGCAAGACAAGAGGGCTCAGTCTTAAGCTGTGCCAGGGGAGGTTTAGGTTGGAGATTAGAAAGAATTTCTTTACAGAGAGGGTGATCAGCCATTGGAATGGGCTGCCCAGGGACATGGTGGATTCTCTGTCCCTGGAGGTTTTTAAGATAAGACTGGATGTGGCATCAGTGCCATGGGCTGGGAACCACAGCAGTGTTGGATCAAGGGTTGGACTTGATCTCAGAGGTCCCTTCCAACCCAGCTGATTCTGTGATTCTATGATTCCTTGTCTCCCATAGCTGCCTCTCTTGGCTCTGCTCCTCCTTTGCCAACTGAAGCCATGTGTAGAATGGGTGCAAAATCTGTGGGGCACAAAGGGCAAAAATGCACCATTTTCTTATGGCCTGAAACCAGATCTGAGGGATACACAGCTCTGATCCTGCTCCTATGGATGGATTATAACAACATCTACATAAAATGCAGCCTGTGCAGGTCAGGGTGGTTCTGGGCACACTGACAGACGTGGCTGCTGGCACACACAGATCCTTCCCTTTGAATTGTCCAAGATAAGCTATTAATGTTCCTGGAAGTGAAGCAGGTAGCAGTAAACACCGGTGGAGATATCACCACCAGGAAGAGGCTGATAACACACGTAGCTGGAAGTTGTAATATTTTCCTCTAGAGCTAGAAAGGCCCAAGGTCATGGCATCAAGTATAGAGTAAGCAAGGTGAGGAATGACCATGGATGCAGCTCTGGTACTGAAGAGGACATAATTTACACTCTTCTAAGTCATTTGGGGAAGGTGTACTCCTGGGCACCACAGCTCTGTTTCACCTCGAGTACTGAACTACAAACTGGCAGAGAATTCTGACTGCAGAGCCCACAAAACATTATTTCTACAAACAGAGGTTGCTGGCTATGGCACATGTAATGATCTGATCATTTGTTGAGGCAATAAAGCTATTTTCTGTCAATCATGTGTGGTTTTTCTCCAATCCTTTACCAGTAAAACTGGTATTGTCCATTCCAAAAGAGAGCAAAGGACCACCTGAATGAAATCTCACTTCTCAGTAAAAAGTGCTGCAATTCTCACAGAATAGCCCTGTAATGGGAACACTGATGGAATTTTTATTGTGTGCTACAGAACATTGCCAACTGTCTCCCATGGCACCTAAAAATACTTTAATTAAGATCACTGACAATTATCTTCAGGGCTGTGTAAAAAATCAGTTTAAAATATGTAATAAAGCCGTGTATACAATTTTTGACATGGGTTTGGGGCTTATTTTAGCAATAACCTGTAATTTAGCTTTAAAGATTTTCACGGTGATTTTGTCTTTAATAACAAACCTGCCAGACCTTGATTTGAGACTTCTCAAGGAACAAGAAAAAACACAGGATTTTATTAATTTACTTTCTTCAAAAGAATTAATGAAAAGGTCTTCTGGATCAGAAGATCAGATCCATTTTATGTGCAAGGCACAGATGACCTGAGTTCAGAGGGAAGTGATCCAAAGGGAATGGAACTGCCAGCTTTTGGAACAACCTCTGTCCGTAGGGTGTCTGATGTGTTTCCAGTGGAGAAGGGCTGTCCCACATAACCTTCCTTGTTTCCTTTCCTCAAATAACAATTGCAGTAATGTAAAAGAAGCCCCAGAAAATCTTTTGAGACACACATGGTGCTTCTGACCTGTAAGTTTTGGATGAGCTGCTTCCTCATGCGACACGAGGCAACAAACTCGGCAAAAGGGAAATGTAAGTAAACCTGGCTGTGTCTAAGAAGTAGAAAAAAAGTCTACTTGTGTCCAAAAAGTAGATTCACACTGTAGGCACTTGGAAATAACTCAGAGCTGTAGGCAGGAAACTTTTCTCTCCTCATACCCTGAGGACTCCATGCTCCGGTTCACATAATTTGTATTTCTTATCTTGTATCTTGAGGAAATAGCTGCAGGTGGCTAAAAGCCAAGGCACAGTAACCTTTTGTGAGATAAGAAATAGCTAACACTCACATTATCAATGGCTGTGTCACCCTTTTGGGAAAACGAATGTGTTTTAAGTACTGTTATCACTGGAGACAGATTACACCTAAATAGCTCAGAAGAGGTTTATCCTGAAACTCAAGATACAGGGCAGTTACCCAACATATGATTTCCCGAATCAGCAAAGAAATAAATTATACCAGCTTTTAGCAAAGTTCAATTAATACAATAACCAAAGAGAATATGACATTTGTAGGTGTTGTGTGACTGTTTAAGCCCTCTGCTTTACTGACAAAAATAAAGAATGAAAAGGTTTTGCAAGTAGATTAGTCTTTTGTTAAATTGAAACAGCTGTATTTAAGAACTTTATTTACAGACTTTTTTTCTGATTTCCATTAATAGTTGATGGGTTAAGGATTTTTTTAAGTTTGGTTTTGCACTTAAAATTCACTACAAGTAAATGTTCTTAATCTTATGCAAACCTCTTCTCTGTCCCTTAGATACAGATCTGTTAAATTGCATCCCAGATCTTCGTTAGCGAAGCCTAGGCATGATTAAATTGCATAAAATCTGTATTTAACAAGAATATAAGCCACTGTCTTGGTAGGGAAGACAGACATGAATGAGGGTGAAAAATGCTAAAAACATTTTATGGCTGTATTAGTATAATTAGATCATTCTTTTAGGGTAGTGTTTCATGTATTTAGATACTTTATTTTGAGACATAAGTGTTTCAAATTTATATAATGCTGTTATACTGCAATTACACACTGTGCTTTGCATTTGTTTAGAGAGTTGTAAAGACAACCTAGAATGTATTCTCTGACTGGGCTGAGTTTCTAAACCTCCCACCCTATGGCCATATGAAAGCACCTGATGGTAACTGTACACTTGAGATCCGTTTTTCATTCTTCCAAATGGAATTGGAAGGGACTTCAAGCTGAAGCATTAGTACAGCCTCAAAAAAGTGGGACTTGGGTCACACTACAGAGCAAAACCGAAATACAAATAATCTTTAAGTATTTTTACAACCAGTCCTAGGTTTCCCAGGTGTAAATGCTGTGATCTGGCAGACATGCAGCGTATGAACACAATGGAAGAGGATACTGGTGAAAACTATACTGATGATCTATTTTAGAAACATTTTAAGATAATCCATTAGTCTTTCATAAAAACACTGACACAAATTAACTGTTGGCTTTTCTCACCAGAAACCCCAAAACACAATAAATATTTAGCTTAGAAATGCTGCTTACCTTAACTTTCTCTTCCAGTCTCCCTAAGCGTAGACTGCCTTCTATCATTTTATTGAGAACACCCTGCTTCTCATTTTCCAAACATCTGGCCTGCAACCACACAGTATATTCATAACTAAATGTAATCATTATGTTAGAGCAGACAAAACACTGACACTGAGCAAGACACAGCAATTCCATTTTGAGCTCCCATAGTCTGAAGAACCAACACGGAAAACAAGTCCTGAAAATTATTCTTTAATGGCTGATTACTTAATAATTTGTCAACTGGCTGTGAATACTATGAAACAGTATTATTCTGAAAGGATACTAATACTGCAAACTCAGCCTATTCTGTGTATTTTTCTACAGGTATATGTTTGTAGGGATCCCATTTTTCACTATTCCATAGGCACTGCATTCCCAGATGTAAAAAGTAAACCAAATGAAAATGCATAAGCTATGAACAGTGAAATAACTTTAAAACTGTAAGAGGTTTCAACTGTTAAATCCACTGAAAGCATTCAAAAGAGAAGTAGCTTTTAGAATCAGCAATGTCTGAGCACCCTGAACTACCCATACCACTGCAGGGACACATCTCCTTACCCAGAAGTCAAAATTACCTGGCCCTGCTGGAGTCTGTGAACTTCGTGCTCAGTAAGTGATAGTTTGATTTACTGTGAGGCAGCTGAATCATACAATACAATATAAGGATAATTTTGACAGCTGCTAACTCAGGATTACAGTTCATCATCACTGTTCCACTATCAGAATTGATTTAAACAAATTTGTTGCTGCTCTGTTTTAGGCCGTCACTGTTCCTGGAAATAGTAAGTTTAAGACTATTCCTTTATTTTTGTGGAGATGTGATTACTACAGGGGTTTTTTTTAACCCTCAAAAAGTAAGAATATAGGCTAAGTTTTTAGTGCTGTACCATTCTGCTGACCCTCTTCTTTTGGATGAAATCTGCATAAAATGCATTTCAATGATTTAATTCAATGAATGAATGAAAAAAGAATAAGGCAAGGATTAACAGCTGTAGCTGAACTGAGTAAATAAATTAGACATTACTGAATTTTGAGGTGGGGAATGATACTACATTTTAAACTTTGTTATAACCAGTAGTGGTTCTTCAGAATCATTAGGGTCTACCTCTAACTTTTTGTTTGTTTGCTTGTTTTCTAGGTCTTCCCACTAGAAAACCTTATCAGACTACCTGCTAAAAGAAACCTGCAGTCTAACTTTCTGCTAAGATTCAGCAATTAAAAGTAGGAATGGGTTGTTTTGATACAGCTTTATGAGGCACCAGAGTAAACTCGGTATTTAGAAGTTTTACTGATACTAGACTATTTCAGTAGAAAAATTAGTCTGAATATCTCTCTGCTGTTGGTCCAGACACAGTGGATTCATAAAAACAAAAAAGCAAGACTTGGGCAATCTAAGTCACAAATCGAGATCTAAGAATCAATTCCCCTAATTCCTAAGAGACATTTGTGCCCAGTTGTAAAATCCTGAAGCCCAACTTGTACTGGACAAGGATTTGAGTTGGGTCACCATAGTCCCTCTTCTAGAATAACAAGCAAAGTTAGATTTGAAAGAAATAGAAAGAATGAGCAAATTAGAAGACTGAAAGGAAAATTAGCAGCAGAAAGTCTAAGCCCACTGATATTGTATGTTCACCTTTGCACTGACATACAAATGTACCTGTGTGTATGTACATGTGTATGTATATATATGCATGTATATATATATATATTATTTGTGAGTATATAAACCACACCAACATGTAGATTTATACAGCACAAACTTTTGCACAGGCATACACAGAAAAAAAGAACCTAGGAACAGGGAGCTAGAAACATCTTTTAGTACAGCCTAATACTTTGAGGGTGTGTTTACAAATTTCCCATTATATTTTAACAAGACAGGCAATTTAGGTGGTGTTCCTAAAAAACTGCTCTTTTTTACCCAATACTGATGACAATCTTTGTGTACAACTTGAACAACAGAAGAAAAAAAGCTTTGACAAAGTTTTGTGAAACAGTTTCAGGACCAATTTGAAGACAGAGGACCAATATGTCAAATTGAAATTGTGTCCAAAATCTTGTAAAGGAAACAAAATGTGCTTATGAAAAGCCCAGTAACCTCCATGCCAGACACTTCCACTAAACAGAAGTTGTTCCAAAACTCTCAATTAGCCTCTTAAAATGACTGTTAACCAATAAAATGCAATACCATCCAAGTGCATCCACAGCAGAAGGTCCATAGAGACCATTTCAAAGATAATACCTTACCTTTAGATTAAGAGACATGTATTAAAATTTTAAGATTGCAAGCTACTTTTACATACAAGTAGCTCAACACCAATCTCTAAAATTAAGTTAAAAAAAGTCTTTTAAGCTTGATATATGACACTGCAATCCCTAATGCTCATGTGAATTAAGGCTGAATCATGTTAACTCCAGAAATAAGGGTAGTTGCTTTTAGTCACTCTTCTAGAAAAAAATCTTTTGCTGTTCCCATCCTATTTGCTAAAGTCTACTTAAATAGCTAAATCCTTAAACTGAAATTATAGTTTTCTTTTTTGATAATTCAGATTAACAGCAAGTTGTGCCAGTAGGATGATAATGGTGTGATATATCAATTAATATTAATTATTTCAAGGTAATTACCAAAGATACGAGATGATCACGTTCCTGACCTATCTTCTCCACCGCACCAATAAGGTTTGTTAGGTAATAATGGGCTACAACTTCTCTTTCCATCACTTCCTCCAGCTGCAGTTGTAAAACACTTATTTTCTTCTTTAGTCGCCTATAAAATGAACAGATTGGGAATTAATAATGGCATTAAAAACTTGCATCACATGTGCAAATCAACATGCACAAGTCTCAAACAATCAAACATGCTGCTAAAAATGCACTGGCTCACAATATTTGCAGTGCCAAAAGTATCATGTCCCACTTTCGGGGCTGTTGTCTGAATAACAGTAACAATGATTCAAAAGAACAGTTTGTGCAATGGCTACAAGCTCATAATCCTTAAGAAATATAACAATATATTGTTTTTATTTTTTAACGTATTGTGAGCCCATCTCTGAACCAACTGGGTGCATGAGAAGGTTTGCAAATAGTGTAAGGCCTTATTTCCAGTACACAAATGATTCATTGCTATAGCTAACTATTACTCACACTACTAAATACTACAGTAAAGAAATATTCTTAATGTGCACGTAGTCACAGAAAAGTGAGCATGAAAACATACAAAGGTCAGCAAAACTTGACAGCCAGGCTGTTGGATGTGACAAAGATATGTTTAGGAAACATGTTTTTTCTGCATTAGGTAGAAAACACTCACTATGGGAAGCCAGACAATTTTACAGCTATTTCCGCTGTTATTGTTAGAAATACAAGTATTTCTGCACAAGAAAATGAGACTGTGGTGTGACCTGTTTGTCTTCTGTGTCACTTCCATTTCAGTTTGCAGGGCCTTGTTGTCAGCCAGGCAGCTGTTTTTCTCCAGGAGCAGTTTCTGGTTCTCAGCTCTCAGGGATGTGACCCTTCCCATCACATCTTCCACCTCACAGCGCTTCTTCTCCTGCTCCTCCTGCAACCGTCTGCAAAACCCAACAGCACAGGACAGGTGTCATGTACAACCTTCCTCACTGAAAAGCTAAATTACAGGAAGATCACCCTGTTAAAGGTATGAAAAAGATACACTGAGAATGCTTCATGTTCAGTGGTGACATCAGACAGGTATTACATTCTCAAATCATTAATGATTTAAATAATTTATTCTGACTGCACTTCATTTAAATTGTAAAAGTACGTAGCCAAATGTATTCCCCCTTTTTTTTTCCCCTAGTAATGTCAAAATACAAGGTCTGAGAACTTCTCAGGACACAAAACAGTAACTTGCACTATCCAAAGGCTTGGAAGCAAACAAATTTACAGAATGCCTTCAGGGAAACATTACTCTGCAGGCAGTGCATGGCAGCACTTTGGAGTTGTGCTGTTTCCTGGTATTTCTATATTGTAAAGACTGGAGAAACTCAGAACTCCTGGTTTAGAGTTTCAGGATCCTTTGGACATGTTCCCAAAGATGGGAACGAAAGAATGAAAACATTTAATTTATAGCATTGATAGAAATAAATAGATTTGACAAAAATGATATTTTTAATGCCTCCTCTTCTACTGTTTAAGACAGTACAATTAGCAGTACGTACTCTATGGTAGGAACACTCCCACCCATGTTTCTAGATCTGGGATATCCTTTGGTAAATTTAAATGTCCCTAAAAACCAAGACAGGATTTTTGAAATACTTCTTTCCCTTTCTTTGTACTTTGGTAATTGCCTTCCTGGATTACCAGCAGAAGTTTCCACTGGCCTCCTACCTCCAGAGTGCAGCTCTGTTCATATTCATGCTTTGCAGAATTGTTTCTCCATGCACCACACGTGAATTTATACCTGTTTAAATCATTCACCAAAGCCAAGTGCTCCTCTGCTGCTATTCTGCTCTCCACTTTGGCTTTCAGCTCTTCACAAGTAGAACACAAAGCTTCTAATTGCTTCTGGTACTCTGCAATCTCTTCTTCTTGGCTTTGTTTCTTCCCTTCTAAGATTAATATCTGTTTGGTCAACTTTGAAGCTTTTGGGAGGGGAGAAAAAAAAGCCAACTGGGTATAACAGAACTAATTCAATCATCTAGTGAAACTCCAACTAAACCATTAATGTGTTAATTCCTAGTTGTTCATAGCATTATGGAACAGTGGATTTGTCAGTTTGTTTGTATTTTATTTTTTGCTGTCTTAAGCAACTTGTTTTGGTAAAATGCTGAAACTTCAAGACTGCTTCTTTTCTGAGCTGTAGGATCATTGAAACATCATTGTACTCTGAACAATTCTGATTCAGTTTAAAGTGCTCTTAAATTACAAAAATGAATGTTTTGATATTAACAGCTCTTGCCACTTTTTCAGAAGAAGTCAAAATGGAGTATGGTTTCTAGTGGCAATCACTGACATTCTTTTCAGGATCAGTTGACATCCAGAGCTTGATCTCATATTAATGTCACCTACATTCAGCGATGTTTTTTAGGCACATATAAAGTTGCAAAAAACCCCCAACCAAACAAAACCAAGACCTCCCAAAAATAGAACAACAATAGAAAACAAACAAAAAAACCACAAAAACCCCCAAACCTGTAGTACCATCTTTAGTGTAGTTCAAATGATTGACAACTCAAACACTTTACCTTCTTGCACATGCTGCCTGTGACTATCTTTTGCTTTAGCTTGTTGGATTTTGAGCTGCTCCATCAACAATCCATTTTCTTCCAAGACCAGCTTGGCCTGAGTTTGCAGCTGCTGCCTGCAATGATAACCAGCTTGTAAATAAAATATAACTCAAATGTTAGCTTATGTCCCAATTGACATTCAACAGTGTAAAAAATCATATTTGGACCTCTTTAAAGAACAAAGTGAAAACCCTCATTGGAAGCAATGTCAGGACCTAAGGTGAGCTTATTGGAGACACGAACTCACAACCATCAAAATGTAATTTATTTTAAATAATGTTTAAAACCTTTGAGTAACAAAAGCAAAAAATGCCTACAGAAAGAAGGAAAGATCTGTATGTGTGCATTAGGAGTGTAGGTAGCATCCTAGAATGGATAAGATTTGAAGGGATTTCCAATCTCAGGAGTTCATCTTGGAGACAGCATTGTAACTAGTAACTGAAGCAGATTTGTTTTCAAAACCTGTGATAAAATCTTGGATAGAAATTGGATTTACTTGGCTTTGATCTCTAGAAAAATACTGCCAGTGAGCTTTATGAGCCTGTGAGGAAGATGGGCATTTAAAATGAACTCTCCTGACCAGAGAACTCAACTCCCTGCTTTTTAACTTGTATTAATTCAGCCTTTAAGAAAAACAATACCAGTCTTTCTGATGTTAAAAAAAAAGCTTAAGAAAGTAGTTGCTGTTCTAGTAAGAGCTTAAAGAGTTGAGAAGTATTAGCCAACGTGTGTTTTGCAATTTTTGGACAGTATATAAGCAGCCAAGGACACATAAAATATCCATAGTATTTTATTAAAGCACCTGTGCAACACTTTGACCTCTTAATAACAACCTACTTAACAAAACCTATGCAGAACTAACACCTGCAATTCTGCCTCGAGCAGGTGCTCATTGAAAGTCAGTCTGTGCTATTGGGTGAATCTGCAGAAAGACTTCAGAGTGGAAGAGACAGCTGGAGTCAGAATCCTCCTCATGTGGGCACTGAGCCACCTGAGCCCTTCCACAGCTACCACCTGTGCCATGGGTGCAGGGAGAATGTTTATGATCACTCACAGGGGATGCTGTTCCAAAACCTGTTACTCTGATTAGGAATCATCTTCCAATTTCCATTTCAAGTTTGTTCATGGTGAATGAATACCCAGTTATTGTTCTAGTAACACTGCCCTGAGTCTCATAACTGCAGCTTGAGAAGTTCTTTGTACACTCCATGTCTCCTGTTCCTGCTGCTCCCCGAGAGCAACACTGTCCTTCCTCAGCCTTAGTTCTGAAGTGAGAAAGGCCCATGTGCCTAAGCTCCAAATAAAAGAGGCTCCTACCCTTTCAGTTTTGATACTCTGCACCTAAACCTGTGACTAGGACCCTCCAGAGATTTCCACACAGTTGTATTTTTCCTGCCCAACCTCTACTGGGAGGACCTATTCTAAAATACCCCAGGACTGTACTACCTTTCTTTTTCTTTATAGCTCTTGCCTTAAAAAGCTCACAATCATCTTGCAATGAACCAGTACAAACAGTCTCTTCTCCATCTCAGCTACCAACTGATGAATGTCTCACTTAGGTGAATTGTTTTTAAGTCTCAAGTATTTTCTACTACTTAACTTCATTACATTTGCATTGTTTCATTTCTCAAGAATACTGAATTCTTCTAATGCCACACTTCTATTTTATATTAATAGAAAACTGATGTCATTGGCACACTGTAAAAGTATGTAACCCTCAATATCCGGGACAGAATTACACGGGCTTCAGGTGCAAAACTGGACATTCATATTGAATCTTTACTCCAAAATGATTCCAGGCCTTGCACATCAGCACTGTTCCATCAAGGCAATCGTGACCCTATTACTCCTTCAGCAAAACAATTTGCTTGAAGGGAAAAAAATTTTTCCTTGGAATCTGTAATCTTCAAAGTTTGCATGCAATAAGCAAAATAATTAGTAACTTTTAAATTAATTTCCAGTAATATAACTTGCCATTCTGTAGAGGTAATGAAGTTATTTTTATTTAATTGCTCATGCAGGTCTTCATTCTCCTTCACCAACTCTTCAACTCGTGCTTTAAAATTCTTCATATCCCCCTGGAAGACAAAGGATTTCACATAAAATTCTTTAGAGGTAAGTATTTTGTTTTAATTTTTACATTAACAAAAATCTTTATAAACATATATGCTTCTAATTCCTGACTTAATAGCATATTATCTCACAACTCACTCATCTCTAATTCAGATGTGCATATTTTATTTCTAAATTGTTTCATCAATCTAGTAATATCTGATTAAAAAGAATGCTGATATTTGATTTGTGCCACATTTTTGCAAGTTGTAGATCCTTAAAATACGTATTTAAAAAACTGAATTCTGGAAATTACTAGATGATACTATACATTTTTAGAAGGAATTACATGGATTTGAATATGGTAGGACAAGACAGAGAATTTACAGTAATAAAATCCTTTGTGTTTTCTGCTCATTTTATTGCTTAATTTTTTGAAGGAAATGAATTTATTTTGAAAGCCTGTGGAAGTTCTGCTTTCAAACCCACAAGCAGGTGGAAGAGCAGCTCTACAGAGCAATGAATCCCCATTATGGGTGACAGTAGTAAATTCTTTCTACCACTGTGTTTATGATTTACTCTGTTCTTAGAGCCCATCTTCCACCTCTCAGTGTAGTGCCCACTTCTGAAGCTGAACAGGCTGACAAAAACAAGCAAGTCAAGAAGGATGAGACACAATGACTATGCATGGAAAAGTAAAACAAAGTCACTTCAAATTTTAAGCAGAAAAGAGCATTGACAAATCCCTTCAAAAAATTTCAGTCATACATTTCCACTTTAGTGTATATTTTAAATGGCAACTTGCCTCATGCTCAAGAATAAAATCTTCCTTTTCTCTTATTCTGTCTTCATAAGCCAACAGAAGAGGTGACAAATACTTCATATCCAACTTAAAAGAAAATTTAAAAAAAAATCCATAAATACAAATTAATTACAAAAACTAATCTCCTCTGTATTTTTCACTTCTCCTCCTATAGATTGCTAGTTTTAAAAGCTGTGAACCGTTTTTGTATATGACTTGCTGACAAAAGGGCAGCTGGACACTATATTGACACACTTCACTAAAAAGCAGGTCTAACAGCAGAATGTGGCTGCAAATGAATACAAACCAAAACTGAAACACCACAGTGAATATCACTAATTAAAAAATTATCCCAGATTCATTAGTAAGTGGGAAAGGAACTTCTACATTCTCAAATCTGCATTTTTAAAACTAAATAGTATGTGATTACTGGCTATTATGGCCAGAAACACAGAGCAGGAGGATTTTCTTGTACAATACAGTTCTGAAAAACAATGAGTAAGGAAAATGTAAGATCTGATCAGCATTTCAACGAGAAATTCTTTTACCTATTACAGATGCATTCAATCTCACAGACTATTTGCCTTCTCCTTGCCAGAAATTCATAGGCTACCATGAGAATGACTGAAATGTTCTATTTTCTTTTAGTATCATCTTATTATTAAAAATAATAACAGCAGAAGATTGACAGTTAAGGTGATTAACAATTAAGCAGTAGACCTTGGAAGACCTTGAAGTAAACTATATGCTAGACAATGGTAAGTGAAGAAGGTATTTATTTAGAATATATAGAATATTTATAATATTCCATTAGTTTGTGATAGTTCAGCAAAGTAAGTAAATAATATCCTGAATGTTTTGTTTCCAGTAAAGAAATTCTACAACTCTACTTAGAAAGGAATAAACAGAGAAGTGAAAATATTATTTGACTTACCAGCCATGGTGGTGGTGGTCCTTTCATGGGTAAGCTTTTCAGCTTTACATGCTAGAGCAGATTTTTAAAGAGATACTGACATTATTTCCTGCTTTTTGAAGCACCAACAACTATCCACTGCAGTCACAACACAGCTTATGTTTCTAATTACATGTGTTGCATATCTAATACACACTCAAAGTCAACAAAACTGGAAGTTCAGTATTTAAGACAGGAGAATAATACTGACTTCTTGAAGTTAGACTTAATGATAAATGCTTATTTTAAATTTCAGGAAAAGCCTGTGCAATTTGTAGACTTTGTAATAAACTCGGAGAAAATAAAAACCTCAAAATATAAATAACAATAGGACATTTAAGTAGAAACTGCCTTTATAACCAAGACTCTCACCTCTTCTTGGGACAATGACCTGAATTTAGTTTGATAGCGACTTAATTCTACATTTAAACGATGGACCACCATTTTCAAAGCATCATTTTCATCTACCAGTTCTTGTGCTTGTTGTCTGAGAGAAAGTAATTCTGTTGCCTCCTCTATTAAAACAAATATCCAACAAGAAAGTTCAATCAAAACTCATGTTCACAACAATTTGTTAATGGTAATGAAAAAAAATTAATTTCAATAAGCTAGAATCATAAGAGAACTTCTCTCAAAATACAGTTATGGAATAATCCCATGAAAAATTATAATAAAAAACCCAACCACCAAATAATTTTTTTTTCATGGTTATGTAAGTATTCCTTGACAAAATTTCTACAAATGTAGAAAACTTTCCAAAAGTTTGGAAACCACTTCTGCACAGATACTTGCCTAAATCAACAATTTGAAAGCTACTACTACAGGAACAGGTTGTAAGAAATCAGAAAAATCACACCAGATAGCTACAGAACGGCTTCTGTGTCTCTCCCACCTTCTCTATGTGAGTTCTCTGCAGCTTCTTTAAGCCTTCTGTTTTCTTGTTCTAGTTTCTTCAGCTTTAACTGCTGTTCTTCCATTTGTTGTTTTGTTCCCTCCAGCTGCTGCAGCACAGCCTGGTATGCCTTGCTCAGAGACCAGTTCTCTTGTTTTAGTTCTCTGAACTTTTCTTTAGTCACATTTTCCAGTGCTTGCCTTGTCCGAACAGACACGTCTGCAATGGCACAGCCCAAGGGATTTCAATGGTATTCAGACCAGAATATGAGTTTCAGCAAATTACAATCAGTTTTTTTCTAATATCAGCATTATGTATGAGTGATACTTTATAAGATATAAATCAGCTCATGGCTCCCAAAAGGTAAGATCAGAAAGAATTAAAAAAGTAAGTTTGGAGAGAGCTGTGGAGTGGCTGCAAGGTCCCACCTTTTCTCTCAGACACTGAAAACATTCCTTCTTTAATTGGGAAAGAAAGTGTCAGCAGATCTGTCTCTCCCAAGCATCAGGGACTAGAGAGATGAGACAAAAATGTTCACTGCATGGACCAGTCAGTCTTCTTGATCCCTTCTTATTTTAATCACCTATACAATGAAAGCTTTACCTTCCCACAGTTTCAATGATCTGTTACTGAAAAGAAGTTACTTAACACTCCTTACAAAAGTAAAATTTTAGATTATCTGCAAACCCGTGGATATATTGTTGCATCAGTAATAAAGGCTCACACTTCCAAGTTTTCCTTTCCATCTGTATGGGATAAACAGGTGATCTATTAAAATGAATTTTAGCCTTGCCAGTATAACCTAATAGCACACAGGCATCAGTGCAACTCAGCACAGGACAGTTCCTTAAAATAAGATTTATCTGAAACCCAGTAAAGGGTTATCCCTTGTTATTGAGGAAGGCAGCCCATGGATCTCCTGTGTGTTCACCAGTTCAACTCCAATAATACTTAATAATGGTGACACCCTCCACTGTAGATTAAATTTAAGGTATTGGAGAGGCCCAGCATGACTTTATTACATCATTCCACAATCATTTCCTTTAGACTTCAAAAGTCACTCAGGCTGGAAAATAAAAACAAGTCTAAGCCACCTAACACAAAAAGCTTGGGACTATTGTTTTGATACATATCACAGAGCACTCAGCACTTTCTCATCTCCTGTACTGGGAAAATACTTTCACACACACACAAATACAAGCAGAAAAATGTGTTTTTATATAAAAATGCCTATTATTAAGTGAAGAGGTGTAGTAAAGGCATAGAAAAATCCAAAGTACCTGGGGATGGTGGAGGTTTTTCACGTATCAGATTTTCAGCTAATGGTTTTTCCTCCTAGCAGAGAAATAAAATATGAGATAATTTGCTTTAACAGTCACCCTTCCTGAAGTTCTCTGAACAGCATCACTGTTGGAGAACTTAAGAAACAAAACTTGAGAAGGAGTTTCTCTTATATCAACAAAATTTAAGGCTGGATTCACTGCTGATAATACACAAATTTCTCACTCACCTTGACATTGTTTTGTCACTTATCACTGCCTTCAGCCACTTGTGGACATTTGAAATTGTCACTATTATTTTTAGTTATAAGAAATGTCCACTTCTCAAAATATTTTTTTTATGGCTGACATAAAAGTCCCATAAACATAAGGCTTCTTGACCAAACAGGATGTATATTGTTCCCACTAAAATAAGACTTTAGACTAACCAATTATGATATGAACTTGAACTGCCAGTCCCTAATTGGGTATCAGCAAATAAATCAAAATGGAAAATGTTCTTTAAAGTTGAAGAATTTTGTTCTTGCTTTGCTGTAAAAAAAACCAAAAGTACCTATTTTTACATTTCTAGAAGGTTCTTCCACCAGGAAAGAACTCCAGGCTCATTTAACCAATGTATTTATTTGAGGTGAACAGGATTGATATAGAGATTTTCTCCATGTTCCTATAAAACAGCAGTGAGCTTTTGTAAGGATGTGATGCCATAAAATTTAACACAGTGATGACACTGAGTGACATTGATGACTAAATGAGTCAAAACTTATGAACAATTTCAAAAGAAAATTTATGTGCTCAAGAACTTGAAGGAAAAAGTTATGGAAGAATTGACCATTTCTGTAAATAATATTCCAGCAAGTTTAAACTGAGAAACTAAACTTTTGGGTATTCTTTTTCAAGCTTATGAAAGCAGCCAGATGGGCCCAGTTGGAAAACTGTAGAAAAATGTGGTGAAATCAGGCTCAGAATTTGACAATTATCAGTAAGAGCCATCTCTTGCTGTAGTGTGATGTGTCCCATTCTCAGTTTCTTTCTTTCACATGAGAAATAACAGAAGACAAGAAAAAAACAATCCAACTTTTATATGTATATTTACCTATATAGCCGTATTTCTTCAAAAGGAATGGTTAGCCATTCTTGCACTCCAAAAGAAAAAGATTCCCTAGTGGCAATAAATTAATTTTCTTTTAAGTGACTGCAAACTAACAGCTCTTGATGACACCCTATTTTCCAAAATACATCATAAATCAACCTTTATCTAAGTCTTACCTTTAAGTTCGAGCCAAGATGTTGGTCTTCTGCTAAAGAAAAACAGATCTTTCAGTCAACTGAAACAAAAATTATTTGCAACTACAAAAATTATTTGTAAACTATAAGGGTTCATAAGGATATGTATGCACACATATGATACACTGCAAATAAATGTAAGAAAGTCCTCCCCAAACCACAAATTAGCTCACTCACTAACTTTCCACCCTTCCTTTCATGGTGTGTTAGGACACTGATGTGAGACCTTCCTTTCCCTCACGCTGTAGAGATGCAAGTGGGGAAGAAATGATGCTGCACTGTTGGCTTCCATTATCATTTTAGAATTTGACTAAAGGACAAGTGAAGTTTTTTCATTGATTTCACTGGGCTTGAATCCTATTGCATCTCTGAACAAAGCAAGTGCAATTCTGGCAGCTTCCAAGACCTGCAGCACGTACTGTGTAGAAGAGGGATTAGAAATGGTGTATATATCCTGTTCTTTTCACTTTAATGCCTTCATTTCCCAAATGGTTTTATCAAAGGAACTTGTTCTTTCTGCATATTATTCTCTATAAAACATCTCAAATATCTCACTGATATAATACTGAAAAAAACACTGGGATCTAAAATGAATAAAACTTATAAAGACAATATTTTTTCAAAACAGACTCAGTTCTGCTTTCTCTTTTCTGTTCAATAGCTACAGAGTGCTGCCATCCGCTGTAAAAACCGCATTTTCCAGCTCTGAAACTAATTCTCATTTCCCATTTTCCTGATTTTAAAAGAACAGACAAGACAATTATGCAATAAAGCTGTGACACAAGTAAATTGGTCTTGCTGTGTTGTTATAATTTTTTCTCCACAATATCGTATTGCTACAAGAAAACAGCTTAATGACAGGTCCAGTTACAAACCAAATGTCTCTGATCTAATGAAATTACCTATTGAAAAAAAGTTATTTGTGAAGCTTAACAATTCAGAGCTTAGGGTGACAACCTGAGCCTGATGATCAGGGTAATTTCTCTGTTCTTTAGAAACATCCTCTGTGACCTGATGTACAGTTTTAAGGCCCACACCTTAAAAGAAAGCAATAATGATACAACTTCTGTAGAAAGGATAAATAACATTACTATCATGTAATTTGATTATTAAAAAACCCAGAAGTTCTTACTGATGGTTTTCCCTCATGGCATTTTTTCATACAAGGAACAGAACTGATTAAAAATGTTTTCCTCTGTCTGCAGAGGTTTTTTTTTTATAACATTGGTAGTTTCTATAGTTCCTAATTTTTTCCAATTTTTGAGCACAGTAACACTCCAGATTTGCAGAGCATAAATTGAACTGATTCACTGGATTTATAGTAGAGAATGACTGTACTAAACAAGACAAGAGTTCACAAAACCTTTTTTTTCCCCTCTCTCTTTTTACACTGGCTGATAGTGGATATTGAGGAAGCCATTCCACAGTGAATGTAGGCCAATCTTCCCTCTTTATGCATCTTTTTAATGTTCTGTAACTACTTAAAATTATTGTTAGGTAAATAGTAGCGTTTTTAATTGCTCTTTTAAAAAAGGGATATACCATTACCACATAGTATTACATTTATTTTATTCAAAAATTACTTTCCCTATGGTATATGGCATTTTGAAGTAACAGTAAGTTTATTTACCTTCTATTTGCAAACTTGATTTATCCACCACCACCTGAGACTCAGTTTCATGGGAAGGAACCTCTTCCTTGTCAGTGTTAGAGGTGGGAGATGGTAGAAACTCTTCCTATGAAAAAACAAGACAAGCCTATTTAAATCATGGTATCAGTGTTAAAATAGCCCTTGTGCCTTGATATCTCTCTGAAATCTGTAGTCTACTACTGTCTCTTCACCTAGGGGTGTTTTTTGGTTTCTTACAATACATACCACAAATCCAAAATGTGAAAGACTGATGGTTCCACTTCACTAGTGTTGGTTTTTTTTGAAGAGGCATTTTTTTGAGAGGCATTTTATTGCCTCTTTCCTACTCAGGCACCTCTTCCTGTTTCTTAAATTTTTGTATCATTTTGGACTGAACTTTAAATATGCCTTAGGAGTATTAAATTGTGCATTGCTGGTTAAGACAATCCAAAATTATAACATAGAAAAAGTTCCTGATCTTCAAGGTAATTTATTTCATTTGATTCCCAATCTCCCTGTCTCTGGAAGGTCTGTGCTCATTAGCACAATACTGAAACATTAACTAAGCTTTCATCATTTAAGAGTAAAGTGCTCTTAACAAATCATCTACTGTATGTAAGTACCATGGCAACATAAATTATTGGGCATTTTACAAGACTAAATTATGCATTATAATTATATAAAATACCAGTGTTTTCCTAGTGAGAAAAGGCTCCTAATAATCAGAGAGAGGGAATCTGTGAGAACCAACAAACCTAACTCAGGTAAGAGTAAATGAATCACAAAAAGAAGCACGTGAAATAAACATTGAATAAATGTCTGAAGAATAAGAAGAAAACATTAAGGATCAGAAATATTTAATGTGCATTAATATATTAAAACATGGTAAAGTAATTAACACACCTAAAAATCCTACCTTTTTATTTTTGCAGGGAACAGCATAAACAGCATTTGTGCTAAAGCTTTCTTCTCTCTTCTCATTACTCTGACAGCTGGACTCTGCCTCTTTATCAGCATCTGAGACATAGGTATCCATGTCCTCATCTTCACCATAGTGGCCTGATGTTTCCAGGGACTGTACAGGAGATCTGTCACAACCATCAAGTTTCCAGGTGGACCTGCAGGTAAAAAAGCAACTTAATGCCACTTTCAACTCTGCTGCTCACTCTTCAAAAAAACCAACATAGTAAAGTGGAACCATCAGTCGTACAATGTATACCACAAGTCCAAACAGCAGACATAGGCAAACATCTAAACTAGGAATCTAGCCTATGTGTGTGCTCTAAAACAGACAATTAATACTGGAACTACCTTGTCCTCTCTATCTCAAAGAAAATGCCACATTAGAGATAGAAGGTTGCTAATTCTACCTACAGGAAATATCTGTCATGTAACTATAATGTCTGCCATGTGTCATTTAACTCAGTTAATCACACTTGGCAGAAATAATATATGATTTTACTTCTGACTGCTGTACAATCCAAGTCTGCCTCTCTGAAGACTTGAAGATAAGAAATGGCATAAGGATTGTAGACACTTCAGACTGAATTTATGATGTGGTGTGAAAAAAAGCAGGAGTTTGCTGTAACTCTTTGGTAAAATTGTATGACTGGCAGGTTCTATTTCTAACTCGAGACAGCAAACCAGAAGTGTACACTACCCTATTCTGAGCTGGGTCACTGTTGCATAGGGTTCAAACCCCTCTTGTTCCAAAGAGGTGGAATCACTCTCGGAAAGGGATCTCTGCCGAGGCTGAGGAATAGCAACAGTGCGGCCTGTGAGTGCTGTGGCAAGGATTGCTGCTGCCAGAGCAGACCTGCAAGAGAACAGAGAAAAACCAAGGAAGCAATGCTGGTGTCCTCTTGGGCTCTCCACATTTGATATATTTTCCTTTGCAAAATTCTTCACTATTTAAGCAAAGCAAAGTGTTCGCAGTTCACGAGCGTAAATCCCACTGAATGCCCACAGGACTGGTTATAAACTATTAACTCCCAAAGGAAAGCACAAAAGGGGCAAGCTCTTATAATGCAGCTTTCCAAGAGTAAAGTACAACACCTACTGGTTTTCCCAAATCACATGCATGAAAATCATGAAATATTCTGAGTTACTTTCCTAAAATTCACATCAACCATGTACAGCATTTAGCATTCACTTTGATCATAACAATACTACCTGGCATTGTGCAGAAAAAGTGTTCCAAGTCCTGCTATTTTGCCTCCTAGTTTCCATTATTCCCTACTCTGAACCTTTTACTGATGACTCTGAAGTTTTTAATAAATGTTGGCACACTGCAAACCAGGACAAGTAAACAGAAGTGCCTATTTGTGGGACGCTGTGGAGCATGGGAAAGGATATGATGAAGAGGAAAAACTAGTAGGAACTAAGATTAAAGCAGAGAAATGGCGAGGATTCTAAAAGGAAAGAAAACAACTGGAGGTCAAAAAGGAAGAAGAAATGAACTAGGATTATGTAGGAATGTTACAGACACTAGAAAGACCATGGAAAACCACTGGAACTGAACTAAACATGGAGAAAATATAGACTAAAAACTGTAAGAAACTACAACTTAGAAGGAAAACAGATTTGTGTTTTTCTCTATGTGACTTGCCTATATTGCTACATCCAATCCAATGGATTATGCCAGTTTTTTAAGTCTCTGTCATGGGACTTAAAAAAAAAAATCCATAACATTTAATTTATGGTTTTCTAGTGTGCTAAAATTTCCTGACTCACAGCACTAGTGCTGCTGCAGCTCTACAGTCTACTGTGGCAGCCAAATTAAAAATTACTCTAACTTTAAACAGTCCATTTGTCTTTAATTGACTCAGACAAGTTCCATATTCTTAATGGTTATTACCCTAAATATGTAGCACACTTAGGAGTGGGAGAAAAATTCAAAAAGAGGGAAAGCGACCCACTTAAAAATATATTGGTTTTGTGAAAAGCTTTATGCAAATACTGCAGCAAGGACATGTGATTCTTTTAATCATGCATTTCTAGTAGGTTATAGTACTTGAGGAAGGGAAAAAAATAAAAAATCAGAACATACCTGGGCCTTTCTGGAGAAGGGTTTGGACTACGAGGGGGAGGGGTGCGGGGAACTGCAGGTTTAGGAGCTATGGTGGCAGCAGGGACCAGGCCATGAGCTATATGTTTCTAAACAATTTAAAATAAAATTAGTTGACAATGACTTTTAAGGATTACAATGAAAAAAAAACAACAAACCACAGAACTGAACATACACAAAAACCGACAATGCAAAATAATATAAAAAAGAAGAACAATGACATGCAATTGATGCAAACTGAGGACTTGAAATGGTTCCAATTTAACTTTTTACATGTATGAACAGCTGCTAATGGAGGTGAGAAAGTAATTTACGTGAGAACCATGAATGGAGGTTTGCTACCCACTATGGCACAATCTGCAAAACCAGAATTTTAACATAAACATTTTTTTCCTGTATATACACACAAGAAAAACAGGACTAGAAAATAACTTCTTTCAAAATATTTGAATGCTGCTTCAGAGTGACAATATTAGTCCCTTTCTTCAAGAATCTGTCAGTCAGAAGTAACTCTCAGTCACAGCATTATGAGATGGACAAATAACCCTGTCATTAAGTCTTGCAATCAAAGGTTCAACCTTAATTAAAAAAAAAAACTAATGAATGTTTTAGCAGCAAACACAGTAATTTTTTTAAAAGGGATAATATTAAACACCAGCTCAGAAGTGGGACCAGAGTTCCCTACAAAGAATGGAATCATGTAATAGCTGAGGTTGGAAGGGAGCTCTGGTCTAGTCCAAGTTGCTGCTCAGAGCTGGGTCAACCAGAGAGGGTTGCTGGGGACCCTGTCCAGTCACATCTTGTGTATCCTCAACCTGGTCCAGTGTTGAACCACCTCACAGTATTTTATTATCATCTTTAAGTTGAATTGTCTGTGTCTGAATTGATGCTCATTGCCTCTTGTCCTGTCTCTAGGCATCAGAATAAATGAGGCCATAATAAAATCCATCACCTTTGGATGGAGTAAAACAGGCCAAGTTCCTGCTATTTCTTCTACAGAGATTCTCTCCTCCCTCCCCCCAAATTATTCTTTAATTTACTACTCCAACAGGGGAATGAAGAGGCAAAATGGGAAATACTTCTGTCTTCACAGGAAGGCACATCAAATAACTAAACGGTGCATTACAAAGACTGCATTTTTTCCTCAGCCTTATCTTGCAAATGCACTGCTCCCGAACTTTGCAGGTCTTTCTGGGACACACTGGTTTGTTTGCTGAAGGCTGCTGACTGGAGATATCTTACTGTGATCAGGGAATATGGGGAATCAGGGTATCAGGGAATACAGCTGAGCTAAGAGTAAAAAGCATGATAACAACAGCGGATCGATACTTTAATTCTAGTAAACAAGAGTTCGATCCGTTCAAGTGCGTTGGGAGATAACACTGCTGGCAACCCTGCAACCTTCGGCTGCCCTGAGCTCTCATTACGTTAATCTCCCGACATTAATTTACTGTTAAGAAAACGCCAATATGCTTTCCTGTAACGGTAACGGTATTAGAATAGTGTTTTCCTCTAAGAGAAGGAAGATCCTGGTGTTTGCTACACTCACACAGCTGTGCAGTCTGCCAACTATAAGCAGCTATTGTAACACTACTCTAACTGGAACCACTTATGTGTTAACGTCACCAACTACAGGAAAGTCTGCTGGGTTCTTTTAACAGTAAATTAATACAGTAACTTGTATCAGTTCACTTTAGAGTAGTGAACGTGCGCTTCGAGGATTGCCTTGGGAGAGAGGGAGCGGCACTGCCAGCGTGGAGCCAGCCCAGGATCCAGCCCAGGGTCCAGCCCGGGATCCAGCCCGGGATCCAGACCTCTGGAGAAGCCAGGCAGGACTGGTACTGAGGGAAAGGAGCACACCAGCCTCCGGACACCTCCCTGGCTTTGCCTGGGGTTTATTTCCCCCCCCGATTTTCACCTCGGTCAAACCGCTCAGCGATCCCCGGCACCGGCCGCCTTCCCCGGGGGGCCTCCCCTCGTCCCGCTCGCGCACGGCCCAGCGCTGCGCTGCTGTCCCCGCTCACGGGGATATCCCGAGCGATACTCACGAAGGGGCCGGGGCGGCCTCTCCTGAACAGGAACGACATCGGGACGGGACAGGACGGGATGGGGCAAAACAACCCGACCCCGCCGCCTCCCGGGCACCGCCCCAGACGCTTCACCCCCGCAACCCGCCCGGCAACAACGGCGCGGCGGATTCGCTGCGAGCCCGCGCTCCTCCAATCGGAGCGCGCCTTACTCAGCCGGTTGCCAAGGGCGAGCAGCCCCCGCGGGGCGTTGGGGCAGGAGCGGGTCGGGCTCCTGAGGGCCGGGCCGGGCAGGTGAGCGCCGGGCCGGGGAGAGGGTCCGGCTCCTCCTCGGTGTCTGTGCGCGGATCTGTGACCGGGGTAGTGATTCTGCCCCGTGCTCGGCGCTGGGGAGCCCGCGCCTCGAGTGCTGTGTCCAGTTCTGGGCCCCTCAGTTTGGGAAGGATGCTGAGAGGCCGGAGCAGGTCCAGAGAAGAGCAACGAGACTGGTGAAGGGTCTGGAGCACAAGTGCTGTGAGGAGAGGCTGAGGGAGCTGGGGTGGTTCAGCCTGGAGAGGAGGAGGCTCAGGGGAGACCTCATCACTCTCTACAACTCCCTGAAAGGTGGGGGGAGCCAGGGGGAATCGGGCTCTGCTCCCAGGAACCGGCAGTAGGACAAGAGGTCACAACCTTAAGCTGTGCCAGGAGAGGTTTAGGTTGGCCATCAGGAAGAAGTTCTTTCCAGAGAGAGTGATCAGGCATTGGAAGGGGCTGCCCAGGGAGGGGGTGGAGTCCCCGTCCCTGGAGGTGTTTAAGGACAGACTGGATGTGGCATCAGTGCCATGGGCTGGGTGACAAGGTGGGGTTGGGTCACAGGTTGGACTCGATGATCTCAGAGGTCTTTTCCAGCCTGGTTGTTTCTGTGATTCTGTGTTTGCAGCAGTATCTTGTCTGTGGTGTCTCCTCAAATCATGCCTTGGCCTCTCAAGACTCCCAGTTGCCCCTGAAGTCAGAACACCAAATAAGGCTGGCAAACCTGACAATAATCTCTTCCAGCAACTCCCTTCTAATAATGTGTCTGGAGACTCCCACCAGCTGTGGCTGGAGGTGCCTCTGGAGTCAGCTTTGCAATTCCAGCAGACTTTCTCCCAGGAGGGTGGATGAAGGTGTGGGAGAGGCAGTGTGGGGTTTTCCACCATCCCTGTGTTTAAATTCAGACATTTTTCAGACTTAGTGGTAAAGCTGGAAGTGGAATTTGCAAGGCAGCAGCCTGTGTTCCAGTGAACAGAGCTGCTGACTGCTTTTGATATGCTAACCATAACTGTAAGGAGTCTTGGGGAAGGAGATAAGTGTCTCTTCCAGAATATTGCATCTTAAGTTTATGATTAAAATGTATAAGTTTGCAACAGGTTTGTAAAATATGTTACTGTCCCTTCCACGTTTCCTTCTAGGGTGTAACTGCTACTGAAGTAAAGATTTGAAAGGAGGCCTGATGACAACAAAAGCAAACTTCCCTGTGACAGCAGGATCTGTAGTTGTCCCTTATGGGCATGTGATTGGAAATGAGAAGTGGAGAGGGTCAGAGGTAGCCCAAAGGCTACAAGGTAAGCACAAACAAATTGGAAGAGGAGAAACAGTTCAGGCAAAGCATTGCCCCTCTATCACCCAGTAGTGTTAAGAATGGCTGGAATATGCAATTATCTGTGCCTGACTGGTCCCAGATCTGTGGTACATTTTTTTTACCAGGCTGAAGAACCCTGTCATATCTCTGTGTGATCAGCACTGTCGTGTGATCAGCTCTTTCGTGTGCTCATGGCTGCAGAGCACTGAAGAGAAGCAGCAGAATCTGCTGTTGTGGGGGGGCTTTGTGGATGTGCATCTCCACTGGAGTCCCTTGAATTTACATGGATACTGAACCTGTGCTGTGATCTCTTGGCACAGCAAACTAAACCAGGATGATCCTCCCAGAAAAATGTGGGATATTTTTGTTCAAGCTCAGAGTTTATTGAGCAGCTACAGCACTTACAAATCTGGAGTGCTATTAATTGGCATTACCAAAGGACATCACACAGTGCTTTGGATTGTTTGTCTCAGCTTTACTTAAGGACAAGAAAGGCTTTTACAGAATATAAAGTTCATTGTGAGGTCACTAGGATTATTGACACATTGGGAAGGTTGTGCTGTGCAGTAATTGTTATAATAATTGTTATAGTAGTCGTATAGTATATATACTATAAATACACTATATAAAAATATAGTATATATTTTATATTATATATTTATATGTATTTATTTTATGTTATATATTAGTATATATTTGTATTTATAGTGTATATATATAACTATAGTATATAATCATTATAGTTATTGTTATATATATTGTTTGTTTTTAACCACTGTATTTTTTCTTACAACAATCTCACCTTAAGGGAAAGTCAGACTCATCTTTGAAGATGGCTTGGGACTGGTGGACTTTCATCTTTCCAACAGAACTTGCATTTTATATGTTTCTGAAGCAGATTTGGTTGCAGGGGATGAATTCAAACGAAGATTGGTGAAATTTAGAAATGTAAGTGCTAAATAAAAAGGTTTCAATTGATATTTGTTTATTCTGTGCTTCTGAAAACATCGTCTTTGTGTTATTTTTACATTCTAGTAGAGCTAAACTTTTAAGATAGTTTCCACCTGAAAACTGAATAATTCTGAAGCTGTGTGATGGTGCTGCATTAAACCTCAGTAATTGCTGCTGCAACTTCTGTTCTTCCTCTCATTTCAAGCTCATACTTGAAAGAATTTCACTCTGTTGTGTTGCATCAGCTTGTCATTAACAAGGTCTTTTCTTCTTTTTTCCCTTTCAATACAGGCCAGCAATCTCAGGGGACTTGTAATTGTAGAGAAAACCCAAATAAGTGACCAGTACTTCTCAGCAGTACAAAAACTTGTTGTCCTCGAACTTGGAATGGTGTTGCTTCCTGTGGCAAATCAAGGAGAAGCTGCTCAGCTCATTGTTCAGCTGGTGAGTGTCTGTGTTAGTGGGCAAATATTTTTTAAATATGGGACATGTGGGAAAGCTCTCAATCCTCACTCATTTCAGGAAGGATACTTGGGATCTTAAAGGAGCACAAGGTTGTTTGAATGTAAGGAATAAATCTCCTGCAGCAGTGATATGGGAGTATAGTTCAGTGGGAAGAGGGCTCCTTTGGGAACAAACAACAAGGAAAAAAGGTTGAACAATACGATCCTGGATTTTTTTTCATGTGATCTTGCACCGAGGTACCACTAGATACCATTAGGCAACCTCACTTAAGTTCTCTGTCAAAACCAACTTGAGATTTTGCTTTCTCTAAGGCTAAGGAAACTGTTCTTATATTGTTTAGCCTTTCTTTGCATCAAAAAGATGACAAAAATAATTGTTTTCATTAAGAAACCGTTCCCTAGTGAGATTTTGTGGAACTGCATCAAAATCAGGGCACACACATAAGCAGGGAGCTCGTTTCTAAAACTTCCCGGTGGTTGCACTGAACTGCTTTGCGATGAATTAACCAACTTTAAAGGCTGAGAGCAGAGCTCTCGGCTCACGGCTGTGTTTGGCTGCAGGTGCGGGAGCAGAGCCGGGATCAGGGCACCAACCCCTTCCTGCGCAAGCAGCGACCTCCGCTGGCAGAGCCAGCGCTGTTCCAGACAGCGCAGCGCATCCCGGGAGTCGGGAAAACAAAAGCTCTGCTTCTACTGCAGCACTTTGGAAGCATCCACCGCCTTTGTAACGCGTCCATCAGCGAGCTGGAGCAAGTAGTTGGACAAACAGCAGCACAACAAATTCACACCTTTCTCTGTTCCTGATATGCTATTTTGCAAACAAAGACTTTTTGTATGGTTGTTTTTTTTTCTTGTGAATAATAAAATTTTGGTTTTAATAATCACATATTATGGTAGTTTTTATAATCATGGCTGGCAACAACTGGAGGGTGCTAACTAATTGTTACAAATATTCCTCTGCTCTGAGCAAGAAAAAAGGCACACACTAATTTCCCTGCAAGTTATGTTAACTGTTGGCTACCACTCAGTGTAGAATGAGTCTTTAGTTAGCTGACAGAAAACAGAGAAGGTGTGACTTCAATTGAAGGGTGTTTTAAATTTAAGAAGACCCTCGCCCCAACCTTTCCCCAAGGACTGTGATGATGGGAGGAAGAAGGCAGTTAATGATGCAGCTAAGAGGGAAAATATCTGCAAGGGGACTGGAACAGTGGGTTGAGAGAAATGAAGAGCTGGAAGGGGCATTCAAGTGACTTTGCTAAAGATTTTGTTACTTGGAGAGCAATTCAGCTCCACATGCAAAGTGAATCTCTTGTGTATGGACTATCAGTATCTGCCCACTGGTGCTTGGGAGCGTAAAAGAGTATTAAGTTTTTTATGTAACCTTTATAGGGAAACTCTAGAAATATATTTATACTCTTTGTAAGGAAGCCAGTTTTAAACTCTTAAGTTCCTGTACTGTCCAATATAAACTTTTAAGAACATTTCTTAGATATTTGTAAGCAACATCACAGAAACACACGAGGCACAGCAACAGTAACTAGCAAAAACCTGTAAATTATACTGTATCATCCAAGCTGTAGCAGAATCAAAAAGCTACTAAGTGACAGCATCTGATTTTTATTCTTAAATAAATGTCAAGATATTTACACCTACTACATAAGAAACTAAAAATAAATGACAGCTTTCAAGTTTACACCAAGATGCAAACTCTCCCCTTTTAAGTTTTGAGTATCAAACAGCATATATCTACTCTGTAGACAGCAATGGTAACTAACACTACAGTGTTAGCTATTTTCAATTAATTTAGAAAATAGAAGAATCTCAAAGAAATGCTCACCAGTTATGTTTTTGTCTCCCTCCTTACTATATATGTATAGCTGCTCATTAATTTTTCCAAGGGCAGAAGGATTTGATATGATAGTAAATAAATATTCTGCCACTTACACGAGCACTCTTTTCCTCATCACTGCAATTTATATACTCTTGATTAATATACCATAATATGTCAATTTTGAGATTTGTTTCACAGCTAATTCATTTTATCAAGACTAATAAGATACAAGTCTCAAGGTAAGTAGGTTAAATAATGTCATTTGGAATAAAGCCTGTTTTTAACAATTGCATCGGCAGGCATTTAAAATGTAACCTAGAAAAAGAGCAGAGGACAAGCCTTTTGGAGTTCAGAAGATACTTTAAATTTTAAGCCTTCTAATTCTCTTCCAGAATTAAATTACCTATTCAGCAGAACACACCTAGTACCAAGTGTCTGCTTAAAAACCACAATGCTATGACACCACCCCTTGGCACAAGGTTAGTTTCTCTGAATAACATTATTCTCCCTCATTTGTGGTTTAAGATTAAAGTAGTGTTAAGTGACTTCTTATTGACTCTAAACTTTAAGAACAAAATCATCCTTTAAGGTGTCCCCTATTGTTTTGCATGCAGCATCAAGTTTTTAATAAATAAATCCCATCTAGCATAGTCATAAAAAATTAGTCATGATAAACTGTATTTTGAAATTCCAAAGGAATCCAGTCCTCATGTAAGCAATTCTATCCTCTACATCTTGTTATTGCATACCTCCCAAACCACTTCATTCTGACCTTCAAATACTTCAGTTTTACAGTCTTTGCCAGGCTCTGACCTTCATCAGTGTCTCAATGCCCAGGCAAATGAAGTCCAACGGTATTTGTCTGAGTTTATACACACATATATAAAGATAAAATCGATTTTTATAAAGATAAAATTGATTTTTATATACATCTGAAACAGAAGCGTCACGTAACAGATCCTTCTGGAAGGTTCAGTACAATGAACTTTCCGTGTTCAAAAGTGTGAAGGGCAAAAGCTTCTTCTTAGTCTGAGAACTTCCAGCCACAGCTGAAGGCAGGCAGAGGGTGCTTGCAGCTTTCTGTCTGTTTTTCGTTCCCCAACTCAGAAAAGGGAGTTTCAGTGGGGCTTTCTTGGTCTGATCGATTTTATCCTCGTCCATGGCTAAGCAGATTAAAGAGTAGGTCTTCTGCATTCCCACAGAGTATGTTGCACTCTTGCTATGCTGTAGGAAAAAGAGAAGCATTGTAAGAACCAGTCACCCAAACTGGGTCAGAATGTGACAGTAACAAAAGGTTACTGTGCAGGCAGCTTTGCAGGGCAGCTTTCTGGGCTAATGACATTACTGAGCCCGTGGGAGTGCTGTGCTCCCGGGGTTTGGCACACGGGCACCCAAGGGTATCCTCTGCACAGCAGAAAGGAACTTGGGAATCTTTCCATGGGTCATTAAGCATTTATTGCTTCTAGGGTAACTATATAATATATACACTGGCCTCTCTACCAAGGTGAAGTATGTAGTTCTTGCACAAATCTGCTGCCTCTGGACAGGTTCCATGGTGATCCCAACTAGGACAACAAGAGCTGCTGTGGGACATTCTTTTGGGAAATCTGAAAGGCACAGCCTTCTGTGTCTTATCTTAGCTGTGCCCTGGAGCAATCTGATTATATTCCAGCCTTTTGTTTCCAGTTTGCAGCTTGGAATGGCAGGTGTGTAACTCCTTATTCTTAATAAGGAAAATCAATTTCTTTACAGCAGTAAAGGCACCTTGAGGGCTTCTAAGGCAACACTGCTTCAGTGCCTGGGTTTGCCAGGGAATGTCAGGAGCATGAAGTAGTGGATTTAGCTGAACTACAGGTTCTTTCACACATCAACTAAGTTATTTAGAGCTTAACATTTTTAAATCTTGTGATGACCTTCCCTCAGTCTAAAGCTTCTACAGCAGTTTAGTAACTGACTAGACAGTTAAAGTTCTCCAAAATAAAAAATACATACATTAGTCCATGATCTAATACACAACTCACAGATCCTTTATGGTAACAGTGCATAGAAAATAAACATGTGGTCTTGGATGTTCTATTTCATCCATAATTGTTTCCTTGTGGTTTTTCCAGTGCTGAACAGGGTAATACTTTCATCCTCCAGGACAAGTTGGAGGAACTAAACTATGCCTTGAAATTTGTAATACAATTAATCTCAAGTAGCTCCACTACAAAAAAACCCAGCACCCAACCATTCTTATGCACACAGACTACTTTGCCTTGCCAAGGCACAATGGTTTAAACAGATTGTTTAAAACTGAACACTTGCCTGAAGGCTTTAAATATTCCCTGGCAGAGTGGGATATCTGACTACATGAAAGCAAACATTAATCAGGGACTGACAGCAGGCAAGTAAGAAAAACTCTCACATCTCCAGTCTGCAAAACATATTTGCCTCATGACATACCAAAGATGCTGCTGTATCCTGGCAACTGATAACCTTCATCTCCAGGGCCTGCTCTCCCACGCTCCTCAGTTTCTCCAGCACCTCATTCACTCCGAGCCACTTGCAATCCACGCTACCGACTGAAACAATGTAGTCACCTTCTTTCAGGCCCATCGACTGTCAAAACATTGTGCACAGGTTATTGTCTTGAATTTTGAGATGCATAAAATGTTTTGTTGTCATACAGTACCTGCCCTAAAGGCATTGCCCTCCTAGATGCTACAAACCCATTGTCTAGCCAGACGTGCAACTTTTCCAAGTACACCAACTATTGAGTTAGCATTGATAAATGTGATTCTGGTATACTCAAATGTTGGCTCTCTTTATGTCCTTTTTGCTTTTCTTCTTAAGGAAATGAACCCTGCCCATGAGATATTTTCTGCCCTGTTTACTTCTTCATTATTTTTATTTGTCCTTCTGTGGTTGCTTCTGCTTTTTCTAGAGCTAAACTGTGCTCATCACTGCATGCTGCTTTATCCCTTTGGATTTTCCCCAAAAGAACAATAGGTTACAAGCCAATAAAATGTTCTTTCCCCTCTTTCTTTGGGCACATGCTACCTTGCCTTCCCTTCCTGATCCTCATTCTTATTGCTACTTTTTAAAGCATTTATCCCTTCTAACTTCCTGAATTAAACAGGGAGTAACATTTGCTTTTATTATTTGTGACTTTTTAACCATTAAGAGTGAACAGAGGAAGAAAACAAGTCTAGTTTCATGTGATGTCAGGGATACCCAAACTTAATCTACAGCGTATATAGCACTGAAAATGCGTTCAGATGATATGAATTGACTATTCTAGTGTATAGAACTCAATAAATACTCCACACACCAGTAGGAACAAGCTAAAGTTACATTTAAGGTGTATGACTATGGCAGAGTCTGCACAGAAACTGTTAATATTGCCCCAGGGTACTTACTGCTGCAGGACAAACTGGATCCAGACAATAAATCTGTACTGGTGAACCCCCTTTGAGGTGGAATCCGAGCTCTCCTGCTCCCTGGGGGATGCGAATGGTGCGTGGGGCCGTCCACCTCTGCTTGGCTGAGAACACTGTCAGGGGGCCCTGCAGGGAACACAGCAGGCACAGCACGTTCACTGCCATTCCTAAGGAAGCATTTCTCTGAAGTTATAATGCTTTAAAGCTCAGCTTGCACAGAGTTTAGTCATGTTAACTTCCAGCTACTCCCCCTGAAGTGCTCAGTCCTGCTTTATGGCTGTTCAGGTGCTACTCCAAACAGAGTGGGATAAACACAACTACCAAGTTGTTCCAAAATCTCTGAGGTGTGCAGAACCTTTTGGCTGCAGGGGGCTCTGAGATCCTGTGTTACTGATCCTAACCAGAATTCCCAATTCCTTTTGCTGGCTGACACACAAAGCCCCCTGAAAGCCTGGCTGGGTCACATCCAGGTCACACCCCCTGCAGCCCATCTCCAACCACCACGAGCTTCTCCCCACCTTTAAGCTGTGTGCAATTATCTATCAGGACTTCATGGGACTTTTCTGAAGGTTATCAAGGCTGAATGCTGTGCAAGCCACATACAAATGCCACTTTTATTCTTTGCTAGTCTCAAGTTGACTTCTACCTTTAAAGCTAGGAATGATCTCTCCAACAAGTTCAGCAAAAAACAGTTACTACAGGATCATTTTTTCAGACTAAAATACTTGTGTATCCCTTTTCTCACATTACAGTGAATTTATACTTGCTATCAAAAAGGCAGAGGTTGGTCAGCATTAGCATGTCACATACCAGCTTGTGGAAGAAGTCTTTAACTTTCACCTTGGAAAACTGAGGAGCGATTGTTTCTATTTTATGCTCTGTTTTAGCTAAAACAAAAAGAAAACAAAATTAATTTTCTCTCAGCTATTAGCTAAAAGACATTAAATTTTGTTTTTCTTGCGTTCCAAGCTAGATAGAAATTTCTCCTAAATTCTTGCTAGGCTGTAGAAAAACCTCATGTTGGTGGAAATTTGTAAGGCAAATATCTGAATGGCCTTAAAAATATCTTCAGATCTCATAGTAGCAACACAGGAAACTTGAAAAAAATCCATCCAAACAAAGCTATGCTATTCCCATCTTTAATTTATTTTTCTTTGAGAAGTATTTAAAGCCAGCACTCATACTTTCCTCCTCCTTCCAAAGAGGAAAAAGTTGTATGAGCTGGACTAAGGTAGAAAAAAAACCAATAGCAGTCAAAATGAGTTAACAACCCAAACTAGTACAAGAGTTGTGCCTCAAGAAACAGCTAGTAGTTTTCCCCCATGTGATTTTAACTTTCAAAGTTTCCTCATTTTTTCTAGTTCTCAAGACAGTCATCATAAAAAGCTGAATTCTAACTAACCACCATTATCTACCCCAGAAAACAGTGTTGCCTGAGACAAACACTGTGAAACAGCTGTAACAAAATTTATTTCTCTGTGAGTGAGGAAACATGTGAGGAATCTGAACTCTACAAATATACAGCATATACTTGTACATTATTTATGTTATGCACGGATGCATAATATATATGTATCCATATATCTAAATTAAGGGCATTACTGCCATTCCTAAGGAAGCATTTTTATTAAGTTATAGCACTTTAAAGCTCATCTTGCACAGAGTTTACTCATGTTAACTTCCAGCTGCTCCCCCTGAAGTGCTAAGTCCTATTTTATGGCTGTTCAGGTGACACTCCAAACAGAGTGGGATAAACACAACAGCCAAGCTGTTCCAGGATCTCTGAAGGTGTGCAGAATCTTTTGGCTGCAGGATATGACAGCATGTTCATGTATGGTTAGATATCACAGAATCACAGAATCAGCTGGGTTGGAAGGGACCTCAGAGATCATCAAGTCCAACCTTTGATCCAACCCCACCGTGGTTCCCAGCCCATGGCACTGATGCCACATCCAGTCTTATCTTAAAAACCTCCAGGGATGGAGAATCCACCACTTCCCTGGGCAGCCCATTCCAATGGCTGATCACCCTCTCTGTAAAGAATCTCTTCCTTTATTCCTGGCTGTGCCCACTTACGCAGGATATCTGGAGCCTGGATTAGGCTCAGGAAGTCATCTTCTGTCTCCTGCTGAGCATATTTGAGCAGTGAGCGCTTGTGTGCAGCTGTCAGCACCTCCTGGAGAACGTCGATGTTCCGCAGCTTTTTGCAGAGCCCACAGACCCTCAGAGCTTCCTCGTGGTACACGATGGCCTGGCGCAGATGCGCCTTCCCTGCAGACACCACAAACCACGGGCTGTCATCCACGGGCAAGAAACACAAAGGAATTCTCAAATGACAGAGAGCAACTGTGTGAAAGTGGCAGTTACCTAATTGTTTTCTCCTGACTTTGTCCTTCAGAACAGCCAGAGCCATGAGTCCTTCAGGCATGTGGTCATAGAGCTGGGACAAGGCCTTCTCCTGCTGGTCCTCATCATCGCCAGGCTGCACTGCAACAGTGGACACAGAACACCAACCATTACACACCTCCTGCTCCCCTCTTCCTTCAGCTGGATTGTTGTGGAGTTACTACTACATTCTCTCTCAAATTTTCTTTATATACATATTGATAGGAATTTCAAGTTTTTAGGAACTTTATCAGTTTCATCATCTTGATCATTCTTGCATTTACATGTGAGCAATACTTCTATGCCAGAATATGTAGATAAAAATGGAACTATTTAGTAGCATACAATATTTCTTTTGTTTCTGCTAAAGTTGGTTTATTAAATTTTCACATTCTTCTGTAAAAGACAACAGAGCATGGCCTCGTGGTTGAGTGGGAAAATTTAACATATGAACACAATTTAACATATATTGAAGTGCCAAAGTTGCTGTCCTATTCACAGACCAAATTATAACTGTTGGTGTGTTTATTACTGTTATTAGTGTGTACACAGAGAGGAAGTATGATTCTTACATTCATGGTCACACAGAATGGTGGCAGTGAAATAATGTGCCAGAGCTTTGTAGTGGTCTGACTTTATCTGTGCCAGCTTAGACCAGGAATAGGGAATATTCTCTTTCACTGGTTCCTGATTCATTGCAGTGTTAACCAGCATGTAAACCTCTCCCACCTGAAATAAAGCACAGAATTGCAGTATGAGAATATAACATTAGCTATTAGGTGCTCAAGTAAGGGATATCATAATCAGTCTTAAGATAACTTCACATGCAATCACATCAAAGAGGGAAAAACATATGGTTAGAAAGGATTGGAAATAAGTTTGGAAAAAATCTGAAATTCCATCTCTGATTTTTTCCCTTACAAGAAAGGTAAATCTATTTTGCACTTAAACAGATGGACTGAGTCATTAAACCTGTATGGGTTCAGAGTTAAATAAAACCACCATATAATAAAGAGGTTTTAATTTGTAAATATATCTGATTGAGTTAATTCAGTTGAGAAAAAGGGTGAAGCATATTACTTATACAGTAAGTTTGTGCTTCACTTTGAAACTGTGGAGTCACACCCAGCCTTAAGTTTGTGTGCTCTAGTTAAAACTGAGATACTGTACTTCACATAGAGGAAATAAAAGTTTTCCCAGCAGTGAATTCTGGTTTAATGGATCAAACTTCTCCAACTGACAGAACCAAAAGGTCTTTCCCCAGCAGCTGATCAACCCTACAGGTAAGTCAGGAAGGCTTTGCAGGCTTGGTAGGAAAGGCTTTGCCTGTTTATCTAGTGTGGAACCAGCTAATCTGCTACTCTGAAATGACTCAGAAAGTAGGTGAATGTCTTGGTGGCAGACCCAATTTTTGGGATGTACTTCCAAGTAGGAGCACTACCTTCTGAGCCTGCCTCATTTTCTGGCAAGTCCCAAAACAGTTCTGCAGGTACCAGTCTGGCTCTGTTCATATGGTCCTTCCCTCAGTTACAATTTAGTTATTCTTTCAGACTTGAGCTTTTTAGGTTTGCTGGGAAACAAGACAGGTTGTGTTTAATACTTAACAGGGAACCACACAAACAACCCTGGCCTTTTGTGTGTAGTCCTGTGGACAAAATCTGTACTGTTTGCAAGAGCAACATAAATAGCTTGTAAAAAAGCCTTCAGCAAATTTACTGCCTGAGTGTCTCAGCATGTTTCTGTTGAACTCCACGAATTATGAATAAAAAAAACTGTAACAGTTTTAAAACAATGTTTAAATTGCAGCTATTCACGTTTTAATCTTCTGAAAGGTTGTGATTCTCACTGGAGCTTGTGAGCTGTCCCTTGTTATTTTTAATAAATGCTGAATGTTTAATAAATTCCATTAATGCTACCAGAAGCTGGAGCTATTAACACAGCCCTGTAAACAGTTATTTTTAAGACTAGATTTGAAAGTCCCGTATTTCACCTTGGCAACTTCCTGTGTCATTTTCACGAGTGTGAAGAACTCATTGCGTATTCCAGAGAGACCAATCTGCTCAAAAACACACTCCCGAGCTTGGGCAAGCATCATCTTCACCAGCACATTCAGCATAGCTGGGCTCATGTCATAACTTGGGGTGTGAGTAAAAGTCTCCTTTAAGTAGCTTAGGACTCCTGAAATCACAAAAAATGGTTTTGTTAGCACGACAAAGAGAGGAACAAGTGAACTTAATTATCATGTACCATGATAATTAGGATTGAAAGCATATCTTCTAGTATTGCACTGCAGCAATCTGAAGGGATTCTTGGTGTACATGGAACTAAACTGACCTACAGGCTTTGCTTTGCATTTCCATCAATCAGCCCCAGGCATCTCAAAACTACAGTTCAGAGGAGCAACAGAGACTGCAAGTTTTGAGGGCCCTGCCTCCAGCGTTGTTTGGAACAGTTCTTGGGAAGGATCATAAAGCTGTGCTGAATTGGATGTGACTTGTATATGGGAGCAGGAGGCAGGGCTTATACAGGGGACAGAAAGAAATCTGCACAGCTCTAAAGAGGTGACAGCAGCATGGAAGGAGAAAACACAAACCTATCAACTTAATTATAAAACTCCCTTTCAGACGCTGCTCAGTGCATTGTGTGCCCCAGTGAAAGCTCCATTCCATGCCTCTAAGTAAACTAGAATTTTTCTGTATTTATATTTAATGGGGTAAAAATAAGATTCTTCTTTAGACATTTGTTTCCACCAAAATGTAATTTCTATTAGTTATCAAATTAAAAACAAACACTAAGTGCAGTGCAAATATTGAGTAACAGTTTCACAGATGGAAGCATAACCTTCAGTGTGCATGTCATCCAACTGGTTTAGTGAGTTCTACCAGCTTGCTAATTGCTGATAATCCTGCAAAAGTGTAACAGTAAGACCTCTGCCTTTTCAGTGTCCCAGCTTCTGTAACCTTCCTTCTTGCCACTACACTCAGTTCTGGCCACCTTGTGCTGTATTTTCCTACTAACACTTTCTGTGTTTTTTTAATGTTCCATGTTACACTTATACTTTAATTTTTAATATGCCCTTGCGGAAATTTGAATTATGGCCATCTCTACCTTTCTGCACTGAAAAAACTAAGCCCAAACTTGCCAGGTGCCTCCCAAGTACTGATGGAGTGCCCTACTGCAAGGAACTGAAAGCACAGGGGGGGAAATACGTGGGTTTTTTTGTTGTTAACATATTTCTGCTCCCGCAGAGAGCTTTGTTGGTGACAAACTCTGTGCAGTGCCTCAGTTCAGCACTGAGAAACAGTTAATACAAGCTCTGTATCATGTCTCTGCCAACAGAATGAGGTGTCACGGAGCCATGCACAGGTACAATGAAATGCCTCCTGAGCACGTTGCTCTGGGGCCCTGCAAAGGTTCTGTGGGAGCAAACAACACCTTTCCAGTTTGGAATTCATTCTGTTCTGCAAACACGTTGAAGTGAAAAGCAGCGATTTTTTTTTTAATTATTATTTGCAAAATGGAAGTTGCAGCAATAAAATGGGAGAAATTTCCCAACCATTGAAACGTCTTTTAGGTGAAATACAAAAGTTGAAAAAGAATTTTTAAAATATGCATGAAGAAATGCTATAATTTTTTTTTTTTTTGATAGCTGTGTATTCAAAAGAGGGGGTTCAGGACAATTCAATTTGTGGTTTGCAGCTGTTTCCACCCATACAGTGGAAACCAACAGCCACAGATTGTTAGTGCAGAAATAAATCTTACAGTACATACTAATTACACAGGACATGTCTTCCAGCATTATGTGTAGCACAGATGATACTTCAAAAACAAATTAGAAAACCTATTTAAAAACCTCCAACAAAACAAAAGCTTTCATAACATGTTAGTTCAAGTTTTCCCTTTATTAGAATTTCTATTTTTCCTTGCCTGGGACAGAGATTGATTATTTTGAACCTGTTTGCCTTCAGAATCTCTGGAAAATAGGTAGTCGACTTTCAGTGAGTTCCAACTTTTAACAGAGAGTACAGCAAGATTAATTTTTAAGATCCCCATCTGGAAAACTAGGGTTTAAGACTTTTTATCAGAACTTTAAATTGCCTCTTGTACAGATTTGACACCAATGTGCTCTCACTGAGGTAAAAGCAGTTACACTGGTGAAACAGGGAATGCACAATGAAGCAGTTAATGCAGGGCTATAACCTGGACTTTTGAGCTGCAGCTCACTAATCACTAACCACAGGATTCACTGGCTTTATCTACATGTTCAGACTACAGCTGAAGATTACAGATCAAGAATTAAAGCTTGATCTGAGCTCTTCACTTGGCTTCTTGAATTTCTCTCTTCCTCCTTTTTTGTGTAATGAAGTCAGTAGGAAACGCAGCCAACTGTAGGACACCACAATGAGATCAGGAACATTGGCATAAAGACCTTCCCAGCATTTTAAAATGTGTACCTGCAGCTTTCTGAAAAGCATCAACAGCATTTTCAAGTCCAGCCTGGGTCTGACGGTTGCATCTTGTTCCAATCTGGGTGTACAGAGCTCCAATGTTGAATAAAATACTTGCCTTCTCAAGCAGCAGATTTTGCTGACACACTGGGACACCTGTGAAGGAGTCATACCTTGGGAAACAAATATTGGGAGTGTTAAGATTGGCAGAGTCCATTGAAACAACAGGTAATCTCACTGTTTTTCTGAGTGAGCAGAGTGGGACTCTAAGTGGAATCCTTAAGAACTGTTCTGTTCCAGTGAAAATGGAGATGAATAGAAACACCATCATGTACTGCAGGACAACCCACACACTGCAAGCCAGAGAACAGCCGTGTTTGAGCCTCAGTCTTCAGCAGGTCTCACAGCAGTGCCTCCAAAAGGTTGTTATATCTCACCCAGAAGAGCCTATAACACATCACAGAGGCCAAGAGGAGGAAATACCCACATGGGCTGCTGTGTTCTCCTACTCAGATGTCACCAGAGATCAGCTATGGGCAGGGTCAGATTCTCCACTGCTGCTGGTTAAAGTTTCTATTTGCACTTATGACTAGAAATTCAGCAGTTCCTCCTGGCCACATGGTAGTTCATTTTTTTCATCATGAATCTTTGAATTCAGAGTCGAATTTTGCCCACAGGTGTAGTAAATATTCTCCTATAATAAATTAAGTCACTCCTTTCTCTCTTGTGGCCCAAATGGTCTTCACAAACCGAAGGAGGGGAGTTAAGGTCTGGCCCATTCCTCATCCATTTTGTGTTAGAAGGTTTGGAGTTCAGGAAACACCCGTAGCTGTCCAAAATGATTATTTTCCCTCTTTTGCCCTTGAGCTGACCTGTAGCCCAAATCATCATCTAGCCAATGGTTTCACTCTAAGCATGAAAGGGGTGTATTGTACTCAGGTTTACACTTAACTCTAAAAAAACCCAACAACACACACTGCAGGAGTCAGGGGGAGACACATACTGACAGGCTTCAAACTCAGCACCAGACAGTTAATGATTAGCACTGTTCTGGGCAAGGAAAAAAAAAAAGTACTAAAGAGAAACATGAACTACACACTTACCATGTAAATAAAACTCCCATGTGCCTGGTGGGTGGGAAAAATCTGTTTTCTACGTAACCAAGTTGCAGGAAATAGCTTATCAACATCTCAATGCCAGCCTCGTCCCGGCTGGGAGTGCGGCAGGCCTGGGAACACAACAGAGGAAAATTAGGTGTATTCTGGGGACCTACAGGATGAAGTGACACACCAAGGAGAAAGCTCTGCTTCCTTTGGACTTCTGCATAGCACAGAAATGTGTGGAATCCGAGAACAGCAAGCTTAAGGTCATATGGATGTATTCCAAATAAGAGTTTTTCAGCTGCACAGAACTTCTAAGGAAGCAAACAGGATCTGTTTGGCAAGTCTGAGAGTTAATTAAATAAAGATTGTAGGTGTTTTATGAAAGCTCCAGAGAACACCTATGTTTTTAGTATAATACAGGAAACAAACAGAAATACCCGCCATTCTACTACAATATTTTGCCAGATTCATTCACTTCAGCACTCTTCCTGCTAAATTTAAAATAGTTTGAATTAAAAAAAAAAAAAGTAGGTAAGACAAATCTCGGGTTTACAAGATTTACGAAGCTTTATCACTTTGCATAGCTTCATCTTTTCCTTCACTTTTTCTTTACTCAGATTGTAAACCTCTCAGACAATGGAGATTTGTGTTCCATGTCTCAGAAATGAAGTCAGTAAGAATATGATAAGCTCTAAGTAAAAGTGGCATATTCTGTTTCCATACAAATGTTATTATTTGTAACTGTAGACTAAAAGACCTCATAGTGTGCCATACTTGAACTCACCTGTCTCAGATCCATGAGATCTGCTATTTCATCCTCATACTCAGAACTGTCTTCACTATAATGTTCCAGAATAAAGTCCTAAGGTAAAAAAGGAATATCTAAAATTAACTTATTTTTTCTGCAGTTGCAACCACTACAAAATTAATTCATTGTGAACAGTGACTACTCCCTTCCAGTTAATAGTAAAGTAACATACAGCAATGAGACTACAAAAAGACTATAGAACTAATAATTTGATTTGATATCTGAGATAAGAAACTTCACTCTAATGTAAAGGAACCAAACACCTGTTACACCAGCTCCAGTAGGTTTTAAAACAACAACACTTAGTGGTTTTGAAAGGGGCAAACAAAAGCTGTTACCTAAAATGACAAGGGAATCAAGTGACCATAAAAACTTGTTAACAGAAACAGACTGTCCAATTCTTGTCAGCTCTATTAGGGCAATTCCAAGGTGGTTAATCACTGCATTATGCCCAGTAAAACCTTCAGTACTACTTCCCTTTACACTTAAATCAATAATCAATGCTCTTAATTAAAACTAAAAACCATAGGAGGAATTTTTCTTCACTTTGGTTTAACTCTGCTGTCTCAGAAGTAGAATTTCTGATAATATTTTCTGCCTCCTTGTCCTAGTTAGAAAGGAGCAGTGACCCAAATAATTGGTAATGAATTTTTAAACACATTGTGATCTTGGGTTCAGGGCAAAACAAAAAATAATTTGTACATACGTTACTTCTGCCTCTTTAAAACAAATCTGAAAGGGAAGTTATTTCTGTTAGCTATTCATTCTGAGATGTGTATGTGAAATTTACCTTGAGGGGGAGTGTAAAGTCTACTTCCTTGGTTTCCTTCAGGCCAAGAGGTACCAAGGGAATACTGAAAGTCTCTCTGTGGAAACAAAAAAAAAAGCAAAAATATACAGAAATATTTGTTTTCTGTTTGCCTGTTTTAATTACTTTTGTTTATTTGATGACAGGAAGTTCATACACTTATGTGTGTTTGGGGAAACATTTGGTTTAACATTTATATTCCTTCCTGCCCAAGAAAATCTGCTTAATGGCCTGTGACTTCTCAAGAAGAGAGTAAAGAAAGCTACTTGCCTGTGCTTTATTTTTTTCCTATTTAAGCCTATTTTTCCTTCAAGAAAAGAAAAGGCGACTCTCCAAGTCTCCTTACTGCAATTCAGCTCCACAGCTGCCAGATCTGCCCCAGTAAGAGCTATGGTCATTATCAGGAGTTCTAATCAGTATTTTCCATGCTGCCAATGGTTTCATATGTAGAAGTGATGTGTGTGCCTAATGCAGGGGAAAACAGGGCCAAAGTACCCCAACTTTTACAGGGAAAGGTTTAGGAATAAGAAACCCAAGAACTCCTTAGTTCCCAGACAATGCTAAGTGTTAACCTGTAGAATATCAAAAGGCAATAAGGATGAGAACTGTGACTTAAAGATCAGAACTGCTTCCAGATACATAGGTTTTTGAGTAGGTTTAACAGATCACTATCAAGCAATTCTAAGGTTTATTTAATATTTTCATGTTTTCCGAAAGCAACTGTTTGACTGTCTAATCATTGTTCCACTACCAACTCCAAAATCTCACAGTTATTTATGGTCTTATCAGCAAAGCCAGCTTCCTTACTGGTGAAAATTCCAGCTTGGGAAGGTGAGAGTAGGAATGGAGCTTCCCCAGGAGAGGAAGAGTCTTTCATGATCCAGAAAGGGGCTCTGCTAACTTGAAAAAGACTTGCAGGCTCCAGAGCCAAAACACCACTGCAGGCAGTGCAAATGAGCTGATTTCTGCTGAAGCTTTGAGAAGAAACCTCGACACTTCTGCTACAGATTATATCAAAGTTTTCTCTCCAAAAAGAAAGCAAGACACACACAAAAGAAATCCTAATGTCCCACTTTCGTGAACTCTACATCACCCACTGTCCCTGCAGACACCAGCATTTGTCATTCCGAGGAATTGAATGTTTATTTTTAACAAAGCTGAGGCGTCACACCCATGGAGCCACAACGTCATGGGAGCACTGAGCAGTCAGGGAGGTGATCCTGGATTTCCAGAGCCCAGGAGAAATGGTATCACACTTCCCAGTGCAGCTGAGGAGTGTGCAAGCAGTGGGAATGCCAACCCTGCAGGGCAGCCCATAACCCAGGGGTGTGCCCTCACCTTAACGACTGTAGGCACAACACTCAGAGAACAGCTATTAATAACTGTTTGCTCTTAGGGGCTGGAGAAAAGCTAGAGATAAGTGAATTATTTTAGCTTTTGAAACATAAAAAGCATTTAGAGCTTAGACTGAACAACATCAGAGAGGTAAAATACCTTTGAAACAGACTGGGGAAGGAGGATCAGGAGAGAATAATAAGCATATTGCTGTCCTGCCTCAAGGCTTCTGCCTGCCTTGGGGTCTGACCTACTGCTCACCCTGCATTGAGAATCCAAGTATTTTTAATATTCCTTAGCTAGAAGAAGAAATAGTACTTGTGGAGTCCTGCTCTCATTTCCACAGCCATAACTTTCATAGTGCTTCTCTCTGCTCAGATGCATCTATGAACACCAGTACACTCTTGAACAAAAAGAAAACCAAATCTCAAAAAAAAAAAAAAAAAACAAACCAAAAAAACCACAACCACACACACAAAGACCCCCAAAACCACACACACACACAAAGACCCCCAAAAC
>NW_020897821.1:1224815-1245275 GCF_003984885.1 Neopelma chrysocephalum | reverse complement strand
AAAACACACACACACACACAAAGACCCCCAAAACACACACACACACAAAAACAAACAAACAAACAAACAACCCACAAAAAAACCCATAACATTTTTGCATCAAACAGTTGTCAAAGTTTGCCATGGAGGTGGAAGGCAGGAACTTTAGCACAGGTTTCTTTCTGAGAAAAACTAAACATAGATATTTTTCATCAAGCCAGCATTCAGTTGAAAGCTGCCCCACTGGAAATGTGCTTAATCAGTCCCTCTACATTAAGAATTCCTCGTAATCCACCTGGAAGTTAACACCTAACTGAGGACAGTGCCAAGAGGGACCCAGACCTGCAGCATGCAGGCAATGAATACTCTTTAACTTGGAAGTCTTATCTTTGAGGAATCCATTGCAATTTAAAAAATTCAGTGGAATCTTGGAAAAATCCAGTTTCATCTACTTAAAATTTCTCTGCTTTAACTACCCAATTTGTGAATTTGTCACCGAAGGGCACACATTAAACATTACCAGGTCTGCTCTGAACAACAAATCAGTGTTGTACTTCTGTTCTGAAGAGAGGACTGTTGTATGCACAACATTGGAGAAGAGATATTATCATATCCCCAAGTCTGCTCTCTCTGCACTGAGCCAGTGAGCCATTCCAGCACTGGGAATTCTGCTCAGTGCCACGTTTCCAGTACAGCCCCAAGAGCTTCAGTTCTCCCCTCTTCAAAGGAGCTCCATATCTAAGGATTGGTGGCACATACCTTGCCCAAGTGAAAGGCAAACATGCAGACTAACCCTTAGTCAACAAATCCCCCATCAGATATGTTCTCCTCCTCTCCAGCTCCCTGTTCTGTCACGTGGTTATTGTCCAACTTTCACGCTCCCCTAGGAACAATTTTGTTTCCAAGGGTAAACAGAAGATCTGTTAATAATTGAGTAACTTGGCTTTATACTTACTCTGCATTTTGATAAACTTCGACCGAGATATTAAGTCCTTCCAACTCCTCCTTTAAGATCTGCAGGTCTGAGTTGACAAAGCTCAGTTCCAGCAGTACCTGCTCTCGTACTTTGTTGTTGGTGGTTGCTCTGCAGAAAGAGACACATCCTTTTTTTATTGCTGGGGAAAAGCTTTCCCAGCTGACCCCTTGTCAGCATTCTCAACATTTTGAAGATTTTTTTTTTATCCCTTTTACAAGATGATACAAGACCTCACGTTTCAGAATTTATTTTCTGTCAAGAGAGTGCCTGGGATAGTTCCCAGATAACTGCACATGCCACAGAAGGTTTGCTAAATGCTAATTTCTTGGGGTTTGATTAAGGGTCAGGCTTCTTTTCAGATACATTAATCAACAAAACTAAAGCATTAAACAGAATCACTATCCTATTTTCAGATTATGTGATTTTTTTTTTCCTAAAAGAAGACGAGGGTGGAGCTGGGAGGGGTCAGGAGGCATTTTTTCAAAAGATACTTCCCCATTTTATAAATTGAATCAAGATCTGTTGAGACTTCTGATCTTAAGAATAAAAGAACAGTTACTACAGAAAGATCTACTGGTAGAAAGATATTTCTTTTTAATACAAGACAACTTTCTCTGTAATTTGATTTTGTTGTTTCTTGTTTCCTTTGCCATTTATGTATTTAAATGCCAACATTTTGAACTGCTGGCATGGTGGATGGCAGTATCTAGCCCCCCTGAGCTTTTCTCTGTATTCATATCACAATTTCTAACCTGATTCTCCATACAGAGAATTTATGAGAACATTACTCTTTCCAAGAGACCTAAACCATCCATATTTATAACCACACGTATGAGCTTAAGATAAAAGGTCTTGATCTGTATCCACAGATATAGATATTATACCCTTAGAGTCCAAATCTTAGACAGTAACAAACTTATTTTAAATTTGCAGCGTTTTGCATTTATCTTTATTTTAAGACAAAATTCACCTTCGTAAATACTTAGGAACAACTATTTCATAAATCTAGACTGTACTTGGAACAGTCCTCCAGTTTTATGGACACCTTGGTGAAGAACTAGTTATTCTAAGGCCAAAATTCTAAGTTTGCATTTCTTATTATAAATGAGTTAGCTGTGAGTTTCCTATTTTGTACTTCCTTGAATAACTTGGATTGCTTAAATTAAGCAATGTTAACATTTATTACCATGATAAGACAAACTTGACACAAACATAGGGTGGAGTGGATCTTCCTCAGTAAAGGCAGCACCAATAAATAATAAATATAAATAAACACATAATAAATGATATATAATAAATAAAACAATAAATAAATGGGCAAGCCTTGATGCTACAAGCATTTTAATCATGGCATATTAAGGCTCTGTGTTTAGTCTGGTTCACCACCCCCCACAGGAGGGATTCCAATACCTTTTTCAGAAACCCCAGTGCTCCCTCCAGGTCACCTTTTCTGTTGGCTCTCTGCTGTAGCATCCATGTCAATTTAGAGTTCCTTTGATTACCTTTTTGTGGGTTTTTCTGCACTGCAGACATTCTTTGTAACAACAACCAGCAAAAGGTAGCTACAGGGGCAATGTGATATTGTTGAGATCCACATAACTCTACTCTGAATTCAATTTTAACTCAGATTTTCCAGAACAAAAGACAATGAAAAGTAGTGGGAGACTTTCCAGAAATTCTAAAACCAAAAGTCTTTGCGCTACATGGATCATTTGCCTCCAGCCTAGCATTTACTTTCAGCCAAAAGCAAAGCAACCTGCATTTCCAGCTTTTTCCCAAGTCCTACTGCAGAAGGCTCCTTGTGGACAGCAACTGTTTTTTCCTTTTAGAACCTGATGAAATTCAAATAGAGTCTGAAAACCTAAAGCTTGTTGATGTTTTTCCTTAGGAGACTGTAAATACATCTAGCCACGTGAACTATCTATTTTTAAAATTCCTTCCTTTAAAGAACTAGCAAGTTGTAATAGTCCAACAGGTGTAAATTCACTTTAGATTTCTAAAAACTTAAGGAGTAAGTCTGATCCTCTTTTCTTAGGTAGGCTTAGTTCCCACTCTTGTAAACAGCAACTTCATTATTTCAGCAGTTAATATTGGCATCAGAAGCTGAACTTCAGGACAGCTTTAGGCTGAATGTTCCCAGTGTCACATCAGACACTGCTCATCTCCTCAGCCCTTACAAAACACTCCTCTCCTGAGCTGACAAGCAAAACCATGAACTGAGTGAACAGTGCTCAGTTTCAAATAATTTTGCTAAGCAAACAAAAGGTAGCAAAAGACTCTGTCTTACTCCTGAATCAACTACCAGAAAAACAAAAAATTAAGTCAGTCAGAGGCTAAAACTAGCTAAATTTTTGACCTGTCCCCTCTCGTGCAAGAGTGGAGATAAAGGGAGGTGACAGGCAAAGGGCAACCTATCAATTATGGCAGGTGTAAGAAAACTGAATTTATCCAAGCATTTTCACTTCTTTAAGTATACTTCCTAGATTTGGTTCTTGAAGAACCATGGTTGCTCCAGTTGCAGAGAAACAGACTCTACAGGAGACTATTGCAGATGAGAATTGAGAAAATTTCCAGTTCTTCTGTGCACCAGAGGGATGGATTGGCTGTTGGAAAGCTACAGCACTGTTTGCTAAGCAATTAATCACGGGATGTAACAGCCTTAAGACAGGCCAACACAAGGCTATTCCTGCAGGGACAGCCAAATAAGGAACCATGTCCTCAAAAAAAAAAAATTGATGGACAAAATATAATAGAGGAAGAGCAGAATCTCTTCCAGTTACCTCCAACTTCAGGAGGATTTGGTGGCGAGTGTAACCCAGCTCAAAGTACACGTGTGCTACCCTGCTACTACATGGAATAAAGGAGGCAACTGATGATCCTTTCCACTGTGGGGCACAGAGCTCAAGGATTTGGAGAAAGCAACCGCACAGGGGAACTTTGCTTTGATTTGAGGGGTAAAAGGACTCATTACAACATTCACCACCTGCGACTCCTAGAACGCTTCCATCAACGCTGCCTCTGTACAATCCTAAACATCCACTGGGCAGATTATGTGACCAACACATCTGTTCTAGAACAAGCAGCAACCACAAGTATTGAGGCCATGTTGCTGAGAACACAGCTGTGCTGGGCAGGGCACATCTCCAGGTGCCAACCACCCCCTCCCTAAGATCCTGCTCTATGGTGAACTTGCCACCAGCTGCCACATGAGAGGAGCCCCGAAGAGAAGATACAAGGACTCCCTGAAACAACATCTCAGCCTTGGCCATATTGATCACCATAACTGGTCTACTCTGGCCTCCAATGGGGAGCTCTGGAGACACACCATCTATAACGCTGCTGATGCTTTGAGAAAGCACCAGGATCACCCTTGAGGAGAAAAGACAACACAGAAAGAATCGTGCCCTGCAAAATTTACCACCTAAGGAGTCTTTCTGCTGTGCCTTTTGCAACCGGACGTGTCTGTCTCTCATTGGCCTCTTTAGCCACCAGAGTGCTTGTAACAAACGTGGGTAGAGCCCTCCCCAAATCTTCCTTCCCGAAGCCCAGCCATGACAACATTCAGCAAGGTTCACTGGCCATCATCACCAGCAATAAAGCTGAACAAACAGAGCCACCTAAGACAGTGCAAAATTGAGCTGTTTACTGCAACAAAGCAGCGCTGAAAGGGCACTTGAGAGCAGGTAAAGACCCTGTAGAGCTTCAGCTTGAAAAAACTTCAGGGCGATTCACAAAGCATCCAGCAGTGATTGATGTTAGGGAGACCGGGGAAAAGAAACTGCTAAGAGATTTTTACAAAATTAAACGAAAATTTTTTAAAGAAGCGTTGCTCGGAAGAGAATTAGGAAGCCGTGCCATTTACCTTAACAGATTTTCAGCACCAGCTCTCATTCTGACTGCTCTTAAGATCTGCTGGTTCAGGACAGCTCTTTGATTTTGCAGTTTGCTTCGTCCAGTCTCGGCAAGAGGATTGCATCCCTGGAATTAAGAAAACAAGTTTTTTTGTTGCTGTTGGAAGACACTTCAGAGGGAGTAACAGTGAATTTAAAGGAATGTTAGTGGCATGGGCTCTGTATGAATATAAATTAACTACAATTACATCAATGACAGTGTTTGTTATCTCAAACTCGGTCATTAGAAGTAAAAGAGACGCCATGACCACAGTATTTAACGTTTAAATCCAGACAGAAAATATTTGTTTTAAAGCTTAAGTACAGGTGTGAGACAGTCTGTTCTCTCCTAAAAACATTTTCAAGGTATTTTGCAAATACAACCCAATTTGACAGAATATTATTAAGCTCCTACAGATTTCATAAAAAACAGTGCCTGGCAAGGTAGGAACTCCGATCAAAACTTCTGCTTAATCCGTGCAAAAGATCCGAGTTCCATCCTGGGATATGTGCAGCCTTGAAACACAACTCTGTCAAAACCAGGCTTTGGGGGCACCACTGCTCGCAGTTTTAAGAACCTTTCAAAGGATCTCTGCCCTTTCCTTCTGGTGCTCAAACTTTCAGTACAACTCCCACTCCTCCTTCCGTCTCAAATTTATGAAAATAGAGCTTGACAGGGTGAGATGACAATTTTACCTTCAGACACTCGTCAAATTAAGCCCTTAAGAAGTCAAGTGTGAAATCCAGAATTCCCAAGAATGCTCTGGTATATGTGCATACCTCACACAAGAACAAGGCTCAAAGTACTGAAACCTGTGTTTGAGCAGGACTGAACCATTGTATTCTGGTGAGCACTGAGAAGCTATAACTGTTACAGATGAATAGGACTGCATAGTTGCCTGTTTTTTTTAAGGGAAACACAAATTTAACACCTTTTTAAATAGGCGAGAAGTTTCCCTTCCACACTTTTATTCTTTGCCCCTGCCATCCCTCTTAAAAAAATTATGAAATGTTTTTGAATATTAACACTCAGAGCCAGCCAGCACATCCCTGCAGCCTTAACTACTAATTCTGAAGCAATTATTTGCTTTTTATTGGTTTTATAACCACTCAGCTTTAAAGCCTTACCCCTAAATAACGAATGTCGTTTGGAGTGGCCTCACCCGATGTCATTACAAAGCTTATCAGTCCTATTGATTGTGTCTTACACAAGAAGGAGGTTCAGATCTCTAAACGCAAGTCTTGTCTCAACTACTCCAGCCACTAAATTATGCATTATTTTGAACATCTCCCTCTTACTTTTGACTAGAAAAACATAATTTTTATATAAGAGCATTTAAAAGTCTCTCAACGAGCTCTAATTATGAGTGGCCAAGCACTGACATACGAGCACAGCAAAAGCAAGTATTTAAATAGGACATGAAATTCTGATCATCTACTTGAAGTTCAGTTATTTGGGTTCTCAAGTGAAAGCAAACTGACCTGACAATAGAGAAATGAGCTGATCAAACCAGATTACACCAGTTGGACTGAGAAAGCACACAGCCCAATATTGTTAATTTTAAATCACTAGTTTGAAAAGTCAGCAATAAATAGGTAAAATGACAGGAAGCTTGTGCAAACATCTTCAAAAGCACTGTTTGACAGATAACCTGAGGAAACCACACCACGTTAAATTACTGATATTGCAGAAATGTTTCTGCACTGAAGTACCACTTGCAGCAAAGCCCACACCTGGGAGTGCAGTGGATCCTCTCTTTGTTGAGAAACCACTCACAGCAAGCACAACACAGGGCAGATGAGCTGCTTACTGGTGAGGACACATACAGGGAGCAAACTCCTTCATCTCAGATTAAAAGCAGTCCTTTACCAAATACTTTATGCTCCTTTACATACCTTTATACACAGAGACACAAGCAAGGCACACTTTAGTGTACACATGGTCTTGTAGACACAAGTTGCTTTCTGCTGTCAAGTCTGTTCCTTTTTCTGGGATGCAGTCATTTTTCCTACTTTGCTTTTTCTTCATTGTGTAATCTTTTCTGCTACTGGTATTCAAATCCTTATTTCCTTCCATTCCATCCACGCCATTTTTCATTTGAACCTCACCAATTATTTCCTCTTGCTCTTAGCATTTATTTTGAATACTCCATTCTCATCTCAGGCCCGTCATCTCCATGTTCCTGCACAGCTATTTTCTTCCACTTCTCTCTCGACCATTCAGTCCAAGCATCCTTCTTAAACATATCCTTGCCTTGCCCTTTTTTTCATTTTTTCTGTGAAGCTGCAGCTTCCTTTTACAACTCCCTGCCCTTCCTGTGTGCCAAACATGTTTGATGACATCATTCAAGTACTTTTTTACAGCTCTACTTCTGGGAAACTTTTTCAGGAAGATCAACTACCTGACTCCCAAGCCCATGGAGCTCCTAGAATGGGCTGTTCATTTTAGTGAACCTTTGATCAAAGCTCCAGCCCAGAATTCAAACAAGCTCCTATTGAACAAAGAGTGCAAAACGTCAGTGATCTTAAACTCTGTGCAAAGAGAAAAAGAGTCAGAGAAGTTTCCCTGCGTTTCAGGTTCAGGAATAATCTCTGTATGAAGCTTTAATGCAAGAACAGCCCTGGGCCCTAAGAGGACAAGCACTTCTTGGAAAACGTTGCTTTTTGCATCTCCCACACAGGGGATGAGGACACTCAGCTAAGTCTGTGTTCATTTGCAGGCTTAAACTCTTTATTGTAATCAGGTTGCCACAAAACTGATGGATACAGGACAGTGAAATAATAAATATCTGGAAGAAAACCCCAAAACCATGGGAAATACACAATCTGGACAAGATATCACCTTGTATAAAGCACAAATTCCATGTAACAAAACGTTATTTAGCAGCCAGCTTCAAGCAAGTGTTTAATTTTGTTCTCCTCCACGTAGAAGATCCCTTCTCCAGACAGCATTTCTATCTGGTTCACATTTAGACAATCCCAAGAATGTTAACATTCAGTTCATTACAATAAATGGAAGCCAAACTTGCCAGTGGTTTCCACACCTGCTGTTTCATTTCTTGTCAACAGGATACTAGATGCTTCATTTAATTACTGTTTATTGCTTTGCCAAGCCAGGCAAACCTGGAGAGTAAACTGGATTTTACCCTGGCTTATACACTATCAGTAAAATTCTTCATTAAACAGCAACAAAGGAATGGTTATTACTAAGGAAGTTGTAAAAATAACCAAGAATGGAGTATGGCTTAAGCTTTCATTGCATGAAGGAGCCTTAAAATCCTGCAGTCTGAGGGGTTTAGCCAGTACCTTTGTGGTTTTCCAAGTTCCTAAACTCTAGGCCTTGAGAAATTACCTACCACAGAGGGAAGACAGGATGGGTCTGTGAAAAGTATGGGTCCCGAATAAAGAAACTGTTGTATTTAATTTGGAGGTCAGGAAGCTCCTTCTTCAAGAAAATGTCAGAAATCCAGTCGTGATGGACACAAAAATCAGGACTCTGACAAACAGTGAGTAACAGCAGCAAGTATTTGACATTAACATAAATATTATTTACGTAGTAGTGGTTTGAACTTCGGGGATGAGTCACTGTCTGAAGGTGACACGGAGTTGAAACTGGGTGTGCTTCCTGACTTAAAAGAAAACATTCCTTTCCAGCCAGAGCAACCTGTGCTGCTTGTCAAGCCCAGCAGTGGATGCAAATGGCCCTGTCCTCCAGATATTTAAAGTTCTATTATGTATAGAACTTATGCACATAACTTCTGTGGCTGTAACAGAAATGGCAGCAAACAGTATGATTCACACCAGTGTTTCTAGGACTGATCCCAAGTCCTGCTAAATTGTTATTTCCTTACCTTCTTCAAGGATTATATTTAACATGTCTTTTTGCATATTCCTACTACCACAATTTTGAAAATTTAGCTGGATGCTATAAATCTTTCGGAAGCACAAGTTTGTTGTGTTTGGTGGGTTTTCTGTGTTTTTTTTAGTTAAAGAAGAAGATAAGATCTGGTCTTCCAGAGCCTGATCTACTTGTACCACGAACAAGTATTTTATAGTTCCAAATGCCTGCCCCCAGAGATTAATATAAAGAACTAATTATTGTATTAAATTCCAAAGATGTATTTCCCATACAATACTCCATCTTGCCACACCACTCACAAAGCAAAATTAAAATTAATATTTCATCAGAGACATCTGTCTCTTGGCTAACCCAGTTTCAGGTGATTCTTCGTTTCACATCAAGGCCTTACTTTCTGGTTTAGGTTTCATGAATTCGTATATAATGAGTGGATCTGGGATGACAAGTGTATGAATCACTGCAATATTATTTCTATCCTGCCAGACAAGCGGAAAGAGAACAAATAGGCAAATAAATATTCCCGTGTCAATGCTCATGGTGATGGTTGCCTGGCTACTGATGACTTAAAGAGAAGCCCAGGAGCTAAACCACAGCAGAAGGACAGGTGCGGCAGGTTGGTAAACTGATACATTAACCACAAGTGGGGGGAAGCCCTGCAGAAATAACCCCAAAAGTTAAGCCAGAGAGTTAATGAGGGAAGTGCTGATTCACAAGCTGCTCACCATCCCTATCATCTTCAGCCTGGGGCTTCATTCATGGAGCTGCTTGCTTGCTGATTTTAGCTTCTCCCCTGACACGGGGGACTAATACACAGTCTGTCTTTCTGAATCATCAGCTTGGGCTGGATGGTAAATATCTTGGCTCACAGATGGAACCAAAGCTTTAAGAAAGGGAAAAGAAAACAGCATCTTCCCTCAACTGATCAGTCTAAAGCTTCATTAAGGCAGCTGTCCTACTGCTCTGCCTCCACGTAGCACTGCTGTCCAAAACAACCAAATCGAGCCAGAATGCTTCGTGTTGAGCCAGCAGATGCTGCAGAAAAGGTAACCTTGGAAAATGAGCTGTGGCTTTTTGTTACCATTTATTGCAACTTCCTGACGGATGAGGGAAATTGGAGAATTTCTGGTCAGTGTAAGGCATTACAAAGCAGTAAGCCCAGGTGGGGAAATATCGCAGAAAGAATCTTGTTAGACGTCTCTCCTTGCTCCTACCCACCCAAAAAACCAACCAACCAAGCAAAAAACCAGGTAGGCACAGCCCTACTAATAGGTCATCACTGGATCCTGTTATTGAATGAGTACTATGTTATAAATATCACGAGTTCTGGACGTTGATGTGTTTCAGGGATATTTACTTTGTGAAAACTTCCTGGTCAAGCAGAGTGGTTGCTGTGATGGAAAAGGAGGAAAAACAGAAGGGGAGAATAGCTTGGAAAAGAAAGCTGTTTCTCTCACAGGAATTCAAAGGTAACTAAAGGAACTAAAAGGTAACTAGGAAGAGGTCTGAGAGGCCAAGCAATCCACAGAACCACGGCAGGCTTAAAGAATAACTTCCCCTGAGGTGGGAGAAGCATCTGGCATAAACAAAGCAGCAACAAGGACAGATCTGCTTTAATCATTGCTGGTCTGTTGAAAAATCCTGCCCGTCTAAATGCCTTGCTCTACTTTCAAAACAGATGGTTCTTTGCTCTTATCATTAGTTTTGTCATTATTTTCATAGGGAGAAAAGACTGGGGGCAGAACTTGGATGAATGTGCTGGATATGCACGGCTGATCCTGCCAGGAACAGTGAAAGAATGTGGAACTGCACACAGAGGAGGTCAAGGTACGAGGCTGATGGTCCCAGAGCACAGGTACAGTTTGCCCTGGCAATGTACACTGAATTAAGCTCCCCACATGGATGGCCAAGATAAACTCAACAGCAGCAGAACGAGTTTCCTGGTACATTATCATCACACAAACTAAAACATTCCAGGCAGAAGCTCCATCTTCTTTTGGATGGAAAGTAAGGTGCTTCTTCCACTTTGCCATATCCTCTTCAGGACACCAGCAAGGATATTTTTTGGTGTTGCTCGTTTTGCTTTTAAAAGTAAAATGCTTCTCCCAAGTTTGGTTGCAGCTGATCAAATGGTTTAAGAGGGTTGTTTTGGAGGGGAGATGTAAGGGGAAGGGAGTGGGGGCAGGAGTGACAGAGTTATATGTACCCTGTGTGGTTCCACAGGTAATCTCCTTAAAATTAGATAATTAAAAAAAAAAAACAAACAAACAAAAAAAAACCAAACACCAAAAACCATTCAAGCATCAAAACATCTTATAAGTTTGAGGAAAATTTAATTTTGCCTATATAAATTGTAGGCCTTTGCCATGGAGATAATGGAAAGAGGTGGGGCAAGAGGAAGAGGAAAAAGTTCCTCCAGAGCAGCTGTGACATCACTGGAAGGGAATGGGAAGGGTAAGTCTGAGAAAGGGTGCAAGTGGACTGCAGTAGCTGCTACCCATCATATCTCAGACTCACCTGGCAGAGTCACTTTCTAGTGACAAGAGAAGTCAAAGCAGAAAACAGGACCATGCATTTGTTTCCCCATTTTTGGCCCTTTACATAGAACCAGTCATAGTTTCACAGGGCCCACTCCCTACATAAAAAAAAAAAGGCACCAAACAAGAATTAAGTAAATAAGTTGGTTTACATACTGCATCTTGGGGATACTGAGCCTTGCCTTCTGGTATGCTGTATTTAAAACTTCAAAAAGCACAGCACACAAAAGGGCACTGTAGAGACTTTGAGCATACTTCCCATAGTAATCCATTCATCAAAAGAAAATGTCAGGAGTCTAAAACAAATGGATACTGTATGAACTGCTCCATTTTTCTCAATTATAAAATTTCATTGTGCACAACATTCTTAGAAAGCATGGAGGCAGCCTCATGGTGTAAATACTGCTTGGAAGCCCTTTTGTGAGCAGGACTGATGCAAAGCGTTCTCACCTCACAGAATAAAAAGGCCACTTAGGTATTTTGACCTAAAAATACAAGGCCTAACCCTGGAAATTGATGTGATTCTGCACCAACAAAGGTGGTAAAACAACCCTCAGATCCTTTCAGGAAAACAAAAAGTGGTGTGATTTAAAAAGGGAGGGGAAGGTGACAGATCCAGGGACACCCATTAACAGCTCCCTCACTAGTTCCATGAAATCACCCAGCACACCATTCACAGGGACGTGTGAGGCCCGAGGATATTGTGTCCCAAGTGCCTCCTCGGGTTTGCAGCTTCCAGGAGCGCGATTGTTTGGGGCTGGGGTTTTTTTTGGTGTTTTGTGTGTTTTTCTTCCCCCTCATAACCGAGAACTATTGAGTCAGAAAGAAATCTCTACTAACCTTTGAGACCATACAACTAATGTATAACAGGGAATACTGATTTCTGCTTACTTTTAGGGACAGAAGGCTTTGAGTATCTAGCCTAATCTGAAGTTTGTAACTATATTAAAGACACTTGTGAGCTGGTTGAACCTTCGAAAGATCTGAGGGAAGAATGTTTCACTGCAACACTGGTTCACTTAGATTTTATCAGATTCCTATCCATTTTCTACTGCTTTAAGACATATGTAATGAAAAGTGGGAAAGATGCTCATAATCAGGCATAAAATTGATTTTACAGTATTTTCACGGACAAGAAAAACTTCATTCCTGTCCAATGGGCTTTACACTGATCTAATGTTGTTTCAATGACCTTAACTGTAACATGGAACAATTTAATTTAAAATAAACTCAGTCCTTTAGCAAGTCTGAGCATAGAAGATATACTCCTCTTAGGACCTGAGGCACAACTTGGCTACTAAGCTTCAGTTAGTCCTTATCAGTAAAAACAAACAGGCGGAAGACTTGATTTATCTAAGTTCATGAAAAGTCAACTTTTTTACTAAATGCCTCAAGGTAGCATATGAGCTTCCCACAGCGCAGAAAACATAGCTATGAAAACTAAGTAATTACAACTTTGCCACACTTCATGATTTCCTGCTATGGACTACTAAGAAAGAAGTGATTTATTCACCAAGTATTATAGTGGGATTACGCAAATGGAGAAGCCAGGCAAATTTGGTCAAAGTCTTGTTTCAGTCTGTCTAGTTATTTACCAGGTGGCACCGATTCCTTGCAGCACGGCTGGCGCGGATAAAACTTGGCTCTTTTCAGCCGCAAACAGTTCCTCTGCTAAAGGGCAATATTGTTGCTTAAGCTCCTGCAGCTTATGAATTTGGTAAATACTTGGGGAAAAAAACAGCCCATAAAGACGCCAACAAAGCAAAGCATCTGTGCCTCCCTACCATGTAATCCAAGTGGTTCCTAATGTGCGTCGTGGGGATGTTTTTGTGCAGAGGTGAGCAGCAACAAACTGATGTATGCAGCTTTTTTTTTTCTTCCTTTCACAGAACGGACATTTCACGGTCTCGGGTCCAGAATCTACACAAAATCCCCCGTGTACCTACACTCTGACTGGAAACAAAAGTTACAGGCGCTGAGAACTTAAAAACAGCGAGGGGAGGCTGAATCAAAGCTCTCCCAAAGCGGCACTTACTGCCCTTTACCTCCGGTGCAGTTCACAGGAGCCCACAGGGCTGCATTACAGGCGATACTTAACCGTAATTACTGTTGTGCAGAAAGAACTCAGGTGCAGGCTATGGCATAAGCCGCCCACTCAGTCTGAAGAGTAATTAGGGCAGATGTTCATTAAGAACTTCCTAACGAGCCTGTTAACTTATTCCAGTAAACTTTCTTACAGGTACGTAAAGGCAATTTACCCGAGAGCGAGCGAGGAGACCCAGTGAGGAATCGTAGAATCATTGAATCAACCGGGTTGGAAAAGACCTCCGAGATCAAGTCCAGCCCTTGATCCAACACCGCCGTGCTTACCAAACCATGGTACTCAGTACCACATCCACTCTCATCTTAAAAACCTCCAGGGACGGTGAATCCACCACCTCCCTGGGCAGCCCCTTCCAATATCTGATTATTCTCTGTAAAAATATTTCTTCCTAAAAGGAGCGATCAAGGAAGAGCGCAGAGGGAAGAAAAAAATAAAGGCGACAAAAAGAATGCCGACAAATAGAATTTCACTCATTCTGTAAAGTAACGAGCGCTCCTGTTCTTCAGGGTGACGCCCAGCTCGGGAGCAGGGAAGGGCCGCCCGGGACCCTGCGGAGCGCCGCGACAGCTCCAGGCGCACCCCCGAGGAGCCGGAGCCCAGCTCCGGGCACGGCCCCCAAGGGACACAACCCCTGTTCCCGGCCCGGGCCAAGTCCTCATCTCGCCTTCCTCCCCCGTTCGCCCCCAGGGCTGTTCCCCGCTACCGAAGGACGGAGCCCCCGACGCTCCGCCGGGACAAAGAAGATCGTGAGCGACGGAGCGGGGACCGCCAGCCCTGAAGCGCCTTCTGGGGGAGCCCCCCCCGGCACGGAGCCCCCCCCCCCCGGGCACGGAGCCCATCGCCGCGCTGCTCACCTTGCGAAAGTATCCATCCTCGGCCGGCTCGGCGGCCGGGCAGCCGCGGGGCGGGAGGGTTTCTGTCATCTCCAGCCCGGCTGTGCCTCCGCCGCTGCCGCCCGAGCGCTGCTCCGCCGAGCCCGACCCTGCGGAGCCGCTGCCCCGGGCACCGCCCGGCCCGGCCCCACCCCCGGCAGGGCGGGGAGGAGCCGCCCCGCCCCAAAACGCGGCCCCTCCACCGACCCCGGCGAGGTCCAGGTGGGTGTTATGTGGTCGCTGCCCGTGGTGGGAGTCCCGGGGGGGTGGCCGAGGTGCCCCCTGTGCGGGGACGGGCGGTGTCGGCGGCTGTGGCGGAGTGAGAGCGGGGCTCGGCGGTGGTTCTGATGCCTTCAGATCATTTTAGGCAACAGTCCCGCCCGCTCCTCCCCGGCTGCGCTCCGCCGGAGCGTGCCCGAGCCTGGCCGGCCGTCCCGCCGCTCCCCCGCCGCCGAGCCTGGAGACAGACAGACAGCAGACAGCTCCTGCCCCCCCGGCTCTGCCCGGGGCCCGCCTCGGGCAGATGCGGTTCCCCGCGAGTGCTGCCCCTCGGAGCGGGCTCGTTCCCCCGAGAGGGGCGCTCCCAGAGCCGGCGGTGCCCCGGATCACCAGGGTGATGCCCGGGGCCCGCGGGGCCACATCGCGCTGCAGCGCCGGGCTTTGGGGTGCTGGGGACCTGCCGGCTCGGTCCTAGGGCTGTGGGTGTGTACGGACCTGCCGGCTCGGTTCCAGGGCTGTCCCTGTTGTTGGGGGGCCCGGCCGCCCGCACCCCGCTCTGTGGGGCAGGAGCCCGGCAGAGCTCCCGGAGCTGTGGTTGCTCCGGCCCCGGGCCCCTGATAAGAGCTGCGGTATCTCGGTGGAAGGCAGGGCTGGCCCCGCTCGGGAAAAACTGCTGTGGGTTTGACCTCAGCATTGCAAAAACCTGCAGTGTCCGCGCTGGGGAGAGACCTCCTGTCCGAATTCTCCGTTGTGTAACCGGTTTCGCAAACGCTCTTGGACACTTGTGTGAGGAATTTGCCCAATATTGATTCCTATTCCCAGCCGTGCCTAACCTGCAGAGCTAGATGGACATTTAGCATTGAAAGGTGCAATACTTAAATCGGTAATACCAAACTTGGCTTCTTCCCCACCCCACCCCCCGCCTTTTTTATCTTTTTTTATCTTTCTTAGAATTATAGTGTAGTTGTGTCAGGCAAAAAATCTGCAGAGACAACATTTTTTTATCAAACGAAAAAATATCATCGGAGTTACATCTTTAACAGAAACCTTCTTTGAAAATGCCGGTGTCTCCAGGGAGTTATGCAGAGCAGGCCGATTAAACTGTGTGTCTACTGCATATTTTTGAAGAAGAAGACTACAGTCAGCAAATCAGAAATTGGGATCCAAGGATTTGCTGTCTTGAAATCAGCTGAATTTTGTTCCTTGCGATTTTGTTCACTCTCGCCCCAGTACTTTTCTTTTTTCAATAATTCTAAAAATATTTGGATGAATGTATGAAAATATATGTCAAATAGAAAAAAGTTAAAGTAAGAAAGTGATTTAAAGTGCGCCAGTTTCTGATTTGAGGATGTAAAAAATGGTTTAAATTATTTTTATGATATCTGACAAAAAGGATTTTAAAATTCAAATCTTGCAAATCAGGACAAAACTCCAATGCAATACGAAGGAATTAGTTTAAGATAAATGAGTAATTTGCCAGTGTAGGCTGTGCTAAAATAGTATTGAAGTGACCACCTTGTGAGTTCCTCTCACTCGGATAAAGGGCACTTCATCATGACTGTATTAGGACTGACACTGTATTTCTTGAGTAACTTGCTTGTATACAGTGAATATGTTTTTTTTTTTTGCAAAAGCACACACTGATTGTATGGTCTCAGTAGAGCTGAGCTGTGTAATGACTGGGTAGGAGTTCTCTCTGACCCTGGAATGTAAATTGCAGCTTAGAACATTCCAAAACCTGATTTACCCTCAAAAAAACCCATGTCCCTGCTCTTCTGACCATCTTGTCTCCAGTAGCTTTTTGGTTGCCATTAGAATTCCTAAATAGAGCTGGATTTATACCACAAACTTTCTCAGTTTCTCATGATTACATGAATCAGAAGGTTTAGTTGCAGCATTGTAAAGGCTGAGAAATACAGCCCAGAAATGTAGACTCATGCAGTCAGAAAATGGGATGTATAAATAAAGACAGTTTGGTTGATATTTATCTTTAACATCAGAGTAAATTCTTTAATATCAGAGTAAAGATCTGGTGCACTGGGCATGGCACTATCTCTAAAAAAGCATCAAATTTGCATCCAAAGAATATCAGTATGTTGTGCCTGAAGTGCTGAATTTGAAAGCAATGAATCTTATCTCTGCATCAGATCTCTCTCTTAGTTCTGTAGTACTGGGTGCTGTCTGGATTTGTGCATTTTCCCAGATAAACCAGCCAGGTGATCTGAACAAGGACCATGCTGGGAACAGGCAGAGCTTGAGTCGCCCCAGATTCTGTCCCACAATAATTAAGGTAAGAGGGACCAGAATTGGGACCAGAATCTGGACAGCCTTACCACAGTACATGTAGTACATATGATAAATATGTACATATTTTTAACATGTTTGTATCACTCCACTTGTTCTTCTCCTCCACCTTGAAAAAATATGTGACTAAATGAAATCCTATCAATAGTCTTCCCTTTGGCCACTAGGAAATAGCCTCAGTTTGGGAAATTAATTTCCTGCTGGAATACCTGTGGATGCTCTGTTACACACTCAAGACAGGAATCTGCCTGCTTTCTGCAAAGATAATGTTTCTCTTCTGTGATTTTACAGACCTTGTGGCTACGGGCTGGTAGCAGGTGCCTCCAAACCAGCTTTTGTCCCAGAGAGAGCCAGGGGTTTACCAGAAAAAGCACTTTATAGAATGAAACTATGAAGGGAGAAGTGTGCATCAACTCCTGCTGGTTCTCAAGGCAGGTTCTGAAGATTCCGGTTCTTAATGAGCAAAGGTTTGCCTGCTGTAGGGAAGTATTAGGTGAGGAGAAAGGAATCATAGGTTGTGGTTTTTTTATGTGGCTTTGGATGGCCACAGTATGATTTGCTATAGATGTTTTGCAGTATTGTTCTGTCTTCACCTTAACAGTGTGAGGCACATATTAACTGCAGCTTTATCTTCACTGAAAAAAAACAAAACATTTGCTGTCGAATAGGAAATACGCTTTGGCTATTTCACTGTGAAATCACATTGGAAAAAAAAAACATTGCAGCTTCAGTGGGAATTAAGAATGTAAGACCAAACAAGGGCAAAATCATCACCACTTTTCCCAGCTAATGCCTTGCCTTTAACTGAGATCCATAGATAAAAATCTGTGTACTTAAGGACAATATGTGTTACCTCTTTTTTTGTTTGTTTGTTTGTGTTTTTATTGTTGTTGAGGTTTTTTGTTCATTGCTTTAAAAATTGAAAATTAGCACTTTGTAGAAGCTAAAGCAATGCTTCAGGGTCTGTACTTCAGGTGACTGTTTTGTCAACTGATCCAGCAGCCCTGTGATGATAGGAGGAATATTCAGGGGAACATTCCCATTGAATACCAGATAATGCAGAGGTGAGGTCAAGCTGGCTCTTTGTTTTGTTTTGGGGTTTTTTTTAACTAAAAAGGTGGTATTTTTATACTTCCTGTACTTAGGTTTGCGGGTTTTTTTTCTTTAATGTGATTTTTAAAAACCCTGTAAATTAATAAAATTTCTTTTATATATCAATTATACCAATTTTAGTCTGAAGTTCCAGTGACTTGCATAACTTCAATCAACAAGAAGTTATGTATTTGAAGAAGCGGTTTTAAAGAACATAACAAAATGCATAGGAAAGCACTTCTGTAGATGAACTTCTTGATGAACTAATACAGAACCAGATGTTGAAAACGTATTGGAAAACTAAAGTCTGAAGTCCACCTATGGCTTAAGGGCTCAATTTCAGCCTTACATGCACTGGCAAGTATGTGAGCTTTAATTAAAAAATACTGTGGGGTTTTTCTCACCAGACAAATTTCTGTAAAAACAGTATTTTAAAAGTAATTCAGATCTACTAATATTTTAGTTTAATTACAATTAAAGACATTGGAGTTATTCTCTTATTTAACAGCTACAAATAGGAGTTGTCACTTGGTTTAACAACTGTAAACAAGAGAGAGAGTTTACCATGGAGAAGGAAATACCACTGGGATGAAAAAGTAATTCTAATGTGATAAGAGCCTTAAAGGGAATAAAAACCTTCAAGATTTGATTACCCCAACTGTTTGAGCCTATCAAACAAGATACTCAAAATATTTTCTATTTACATTGTGCAAAAAAGCCCTGTGTGTTAAGTCGAAGTCACACAGAATTGAGTATTCAGAAACTATTATTTCCTAAACAAAGAGAAACAGCAACTGTGTTAACAACTCATTTTGCCACTGTATGTTCTGGCTAAGTGCTTCCTAATTAGTAATGATAAGAAAAGATAACGCACGTAGATACGTGTCTGTGGCATCTACTTTATTGTTTCTAAGTGAATTAGAGACTTAAATGAAACAGAGTACTCCCTGTTTACATGGAACCGTGTAAATATTTCCTATGGAAACCTGAAACCGCATGAAACTCTGCTAGTTTCGCTTTGGAAGAAACCAGTTCCATTATACAAACAAACAGAAATACTGGGTTAGGGAATACTCAGATAAACTTGCAGAATACTCATCTGTTAAGGGCAGGAATCTCTCAAGACTGTGTTTTGATTTATTTTCAAGGATTTCAAAGAAACTGGTGATATTTGCTTCCAAAATTGTGGATGGATAGTATCTTCAGCACATCTGAAGTGGGTTTGGTTTTGTTTTGGGGAGGCGGGGAGTTGCAATGGTTTGGGGGTTGTTTGTTTCTTTGTTTTCAAAATTTTATAATTTATCGTGCTTTTAGTGAATCTGAGTATTAAGGTCAAATGTAAGCTTGAGAAATCAAATTAATAAAAATCGACAGAGGAGTTTCTCATGGGTAACACTGGAAATTAAAATCCAAATTTTGAACACTTGGGTCCTACCGGGGCATACTGGTCTTTGTACAAAACATATTCAGTAAAAGTTTCTCTTGCCATACAGGATTTCCCAAGGAGGTGCAGAGATACCTGAAAGCGTTCAGGGATGAAGCTCTTTGAGGGAAGGCTTGAACCTTCTCTGAGAACTTCTTGTTTGAAGTTTTGAGACTTCTGCCTTGATTTTTGTGCACATTCCTCTTGAATAGCTCGTAAAACAACGTGGTAAGGCAAATTTTGCCATGCGTAATTCAATGAAATCCACACCTCCCTCCATTTTCATTGAGGTTGGCGTTCCCTTCACTCCTTGTCTTGGATAAAATGTGGTTCCCAGAGCCGTCGCTGCCCTTTTCCCTGAGTCCCGAAGGGGCCAGGTCTGGTGCAGCCGATGTTTCAGGGCGGTACGGCCCGGCTGGTGAGCGAGGGTTTGACATTTCGTGGCGTTGGGAGTTTTCACACACCCGACACCGTTCGGGCCCGTCGATGGGAAGCCGCGCAGGCAGCGCCGCACCCGGGGCGGGGATCCCGGGGAGCTGAGAGGTCACGGGGATGCCGGGGATGGGGATCCCGGGGTTGGGGGATGCCAGAGGTGGGGATCCCGGGGATAGGGGATGCCGGGGATGGGGATCCCGGGCCCGGCGGTGGCGGGCCCGGGGATGGTTCCCGGGGAGGGCGGTCCCGAGCGTGGGGGTCCCAGCGTCGAAGTTCCCGGGGATGGGGATCCCGAGGGTGGCGGCCCCGGGGCGCTGAGGGGTTCCGGGGATGGGAGTCCCAGGGTTGGGGGATCCCGGCGGTCCCGGGGTAGAGGGGTGCCGGGGATGGGGATCCCGGCGGTGGCGGTCCAGGGGTTGAGGGGTGCCGGGGGTGGCGGTCCCGGCGATGGGATTCCCGGGGATGGGTATCCCTGGCTGGGGTTCCCGGATGGGGATCCTGGGGATGGGGATCCCTGGCTGGGGTTCCTGGATGGAGATCCTGGGGATGAGGATCCCTGGCTGGGGTTGCCGAAGGCGGTTCCTGGGGATGGGGATCCCGGGGATGGGGATCCCTGGCTGGGCTTCCCGGGATGAGGTTACCGGGGATGGGATTCCCGGGATGAGGTTCCCGGGGATGAGATTGCCGGGATGAGATTGCCGGGATGGGATTCCGGGGATGGGATTCCCGGGATGAGGTTCCCGGGGATGGGATTCCGGGGATGGGATTCCCGG
>NW_020897821.1:1178278-1224805 GCF_003984885.1 Neopelma chrysocephalum | reverse complement strand
CCGGGATGAGGTTCCCGGGGATGGGATTCCGGGGATGGGATTCCCGGTGTTCTCGGCGGCTCCGCCCCCCGCACGTGACGCCGCCGTGCCCCGCGCGGCCACCGTCGGGCAAGATGGCGGCGGGCAGCGACAGCGAGGAGGAGGAGGACCTGGTGAGCTACGGAGCCGCGCTGCAGCCCCTGCAGGAGGGTAAGGACCCTCCCTGCCCCTCCGGGCCTTGTGGCGAGCGCTGCGGAGCGGCCCCGCGGGAGGCGCTGCTGTCCCGCAGGGCAGGGCCCGCGCTGCCCGGGCCGGTTCGCGGCCGGAGGTGCCGCGGCCTTGGCTGTGGGAGCTGTGGCGTGTGGGCCCTGCGCAGACCCGCCTCCCCTTCCTCCCCTGCCTCTCCTGCCTCCTCTTCCTCCCCCTGCCGCGGCAGCCGTGCTGGCCTGCAAAAAGGTCTGGCTCGGCCTGGGGACGGAGCGGGGAAAGGCCCTGCCGGCACCACACCGGCTGTGCGGGGCTGGGCTGTCCCTGCTCTGCGTGGAGCTGGGGGCCAGCCTTTCCTTCTGTCCTTTCCCTAAGCCTCAAAAAAAGAGAAGAAAATAGAGATCAAGTGTAACACTTCAAGTGCACGCAGTTATGCTAATGTGATCGTCCTACACTTGTATTCGCATATTCACCTTAAATGTCGTATATTCACTAGTCCAAGGACTAACTATGGCTGTGAGTCCCAAGTCTGTGCCACTTTATGCAAGAAATACTGCTTAAAAGGTGTAAATGTTCATGTCAAAGTCTGTAGCTTTTGTGGTTCATTTCAGTTTTGGACACTTCTGGTGTGTCATTTCTCAAGCAGTTACTGAAGTGATGAAATCCTCTCACAGGGTCTCGCGTATCTAAAAACTGAAAGTGTCCTTTCACAGGAAAAGAACATTGTTCTCAGAACTTATCAGAGTTAAGGGGTTTGATGTGAACACAAAGCTTTTCCTTTAACAATGTGCATCAGCAGTGTATACAAATAGTTATAGTGGAGAGGAAATAGATGTAAACTGATGCTTTCTACTTCAGGGTGGCCACTGTTTGATCCAGTTCTTACTTGCAAGGAAGAAATGGCTTCTGGAGGGAGGGGAGGGTCGCTTCTTCACGCAGTGTTGTGTCTTATTTTCTGATGTATTTGGTTGTAGGTGAACGAATTAAAAAGCCAGTTCCTCTTCAAGAACAGACTGTTAAAGATGCCAAGGGGCGATATCAGCGTTTCCATGGAGCCTTTACTGGTGGCTTTTCTGCTGGTTACTTTAACACCGTTGGCACAAAGGAAGGTTGGATGTTTTTCTGTCTTCTGGGAAGCATTAAATTGAGTACTGTAGTTTGATGTTAGTGAAAACAAACTAACTGTTGTTAAGCATTTTTTTTCCCCTGCTATTCCTTACACTGTAAATAGTTGGAACAGTGTTGCTGAAGTTATTTCCCCCTGAGTTTTTGGACTGCAATTTTACAAGTGTTCCTTTGGTGTATCCTTAAGGTGTAAGGTTGAAATGTTTGAATTGTTTTCAAATACTGTGCTGCCTTAAGTACCTCATTAAATATTTACCTTCTTTAAAGGATGGACACCCTCAGCTTTTGTCTCATCACGCCAGAAGAGAGCAGACAGAACCGTTCTTGGACCAGAAGACTTCATGGATGAAGAGGTACATTTGGAAAGGAATAGAAAACTTTTGTAAATAGTTTCCATGACAGCAGGTTTTTCAGGCCATAAAATTTTCTGAAGAACTTAAATAGCAAAAATTGAAGTAACTTTAAAAGTATTGCTTGTAATGGAGTGTTATAGTGCTAGGTCATAAAGTCTGTTTGATAGGTTCACTTAAGAAGCTCCTGTAATGTTAATATTAAAAAATAAAACCAGAACTGAGCCCTTTCACTTTATCAGGAAAGGCAAACACTTCTAAAGCTGTTTAAAATATGTCTATTCAAATTATTCAAAAAACAAGTGTATAAACAGCTCAAGAAAATTAACCGATATGAAGGTCATATCCCTTTCCTTTAGTATTACAGTAAGTAAGAATTTGAGGGGTGTTTAATTTTCTTTTTGCATTTTGTGTGTATTTTCCAGGATCTTAGTGAATTTGGGATAGCACCAAAAGATATTACAACCACAGATGATTTTGCATCCAAAACTAAAGACAGAATAAAAGAGAAAGCCAGACAGATTGCAGGAGTAGTTGCTGCCATTCCAGGAACCACGGCATTTGATGATTTAATAGGACCCTCTAAGTAAGTGAATTTACATAAAGATTAGCCAAACAATTCCTTTTACTTGGAAGTGTTGTGTTGGTTAGAAAAGTAACTTTTGACCACAGTAATCTGCAAAAGAGACTGGAAGATCTGCAGTGTTGCACTTCCTAAGTGGCCTCCACCTGGATTTCTGTTTTGAATGTGCAGACCTGTACCAGGTAAACACTTTCAACTGGCATGCAGTGTGTGTGAAAACATTGATACATTCAGATTTGATTTTGGCTGGGGTATAAAAGCAGAAGTTCAAATGTTATGTATGTACCTGGTTGATCAATAAATAGTAAAAGTGTTGTTTGAAGTAATTTTGGGGTTTTGTTTTCTTTTGTTTTCTTCTTAGAATAACAGTTGGAGTTGAACTGTTACGAAAAATGGGCTGGAAAGAAGGACAAGGAATTGGACCACGAGTCAAAAGAAAGCCATGCAGGCAGAAACCTGGTAAGTTCAGTGAAGTTCCTGAGCTCCTTGGTAGAAAGTTAACATTCACAGACAGATTAGAAACTTAATTTTAAAACCTCCTTTTATTAATTTAATATGATGCTCTGATGTCTCTTACAGATCCTACAGTGAAAATATATGGTTGTGCCTTACCACCTGGACTGTCTGAGGGTTCTGAGGTATTAAACAAGCAAAAGTTGTTTGTTGACTTATGTAAGAATGTGTGTTAGCACAGTAAAAAACTCCTGTAACTTCTTTAATGTCTTTGAAAGTATTTTAAAATGTAGTTTCAAGTCTTCTTAAAAGCATTCATGCTTACTGTGCTTAATGTGAAGAAAGGTTTTAGTGTAACTAAATTTCTTCTTAAGCAGGTGTAGTTCATATATAATTTAGGAATTGCAGACTTTCCTAGGCTCATGTTAACTGAATGGTGTAAAAGCTCAACATACAGCACTTTTAATCATATTTTCTCCTGTAAACTTTTATTTTGTACAAGGAGGAAGAGGATGAATACCAACCAGAGAATGTGACCTTTGCCCCAAAAGATGTAATGCCTGTAGATTTGACTCCAAAAGAGAATGTCCATGGACTTGGCTATAAGGGTTTGGATCCCTCACAAGCTTTGTTTGGTGTGTCTGGAAGAGAACACCTGAATCTTTTCACAGGTGGTTCTGAAGAGACAAGCAATTTACTTGGGGATCTGACACATAGTAAAGGAAGAAAACTGGGTATTACAGGTCAGGTAAGGACAATTTTTAATGCATTTTATGATTAGTGCAGTAAAATATAAATAAATTTTGGGGGTTTTTTTAAGTGAAAAGCTCCTTGTAATTGCAGGGTTATTGTGAGAAATCTTAAGTGTGGATTGACAGTTCTTTAAAACTTGTTTTGAAGATGTGGAAAAATCCTTAGAACTTTCAAATGCCTTCACTTATCAATATTGTTAAAGACAACTATGCAAAATACCTGACTCTGAGTAGCTGGATGGAGAAAAGTCTTGTGTTACTTTGGTTAGAGAAAGTTTATATTCAGTATGGTTTTAGTTGACATTTTTTTGTCTGTTTTGCTTTCAGTACTGCTGTGTCTGTTAGCTAGAGAGGTTTTGTGTTGCTCCATGCTATTTGTAGTTCTTATCTGGAAGCACGGTCAGTTTACATTTCTGGGAATTCTCCTTGCTTCATTTCCATGCCAACTGACAATTTTTTTTCCCTTTTGAGAACTTAACCCGGTCTTAGACAGATTGCAAATGTTATTTTGTGTAATTAGTCTGCTGTCCTCATCCTGTACAGATCAAACTTGCTTGCCAGGGGAATGGAATATGTTTGCTTTTGTGTTCAGTGAGGTGGGGTTTTTTTTTCCACCTCACTTCTTGGGGTGAAGCTGTACATTTTTCCCAGTGTATATGTATATATACACTCCACATCTTATATAGATGAGTAGATATACATGTGGAAGTGTTCTGATATGTGACTTTAAAGTATTTGTATATTTCTGAGCTTTCATTTATATTTAAAATATATTTTAGGCTTTTGGTGTGGGAGCTTTAGAGGAAGAAGACGATGATATTTATGCAACAGACACACTGTCAAAGTATGATACAGTTCTAAAAGATGAGGAACCTGGGGATGGCTTGTATGGCTGGACAGCACCAAAGCAGTATAAATCCAAAAAAAGTAAGAACTGTGGATCTATCTCAACACCTAATGTAATTTGGGGGAAAAAATAGCATAATGTAGTCTCTATTTGCCAGATAGTTTAGTTTTCAGCCTTGATATCTGAAACTTGAACTAGTCTTCCTTCTGTATTTTAGTGTCCAAATACAGAAATAATTTCTGAAGTCCTCCACTAAACCCAATGTTGGTTAAACCTCCAAATTATATTTTCAAAATATCTGCTGCTTCAGTTCCACTGCAGGAAACAAGTGACTGTGAACCATGTTTACAAAATACTACCCCATACTTGCAAAGAGAATTTTTTTACTGGTACTTCTGTATTTCAAATAATTTTGGTGAGTTTTATTTTGATACCACTTTGGTTTTGCTGCAGCTTTTAAGTGCTTGAAATACTGCAGTGATTTCTAGAGTGTCTGCTCACGTTTATTGTGCACATTAATGGCACTGATGGTGTGACCTGTTCACAGTAGTGACACTGTGGCTTCACTACAAGCCATATTCACCTCCCAACAGTCACTGGTAGTAGTTTTTTAGCTGTATAATACTAATCCAGAATCCCTTAATTTTAAATGAAAGGCAGTGAAGACAAGAAACTACAATTATGTCCTCTAACAAATGGAAAATATTCAGAAAAAAAAACCCTTTTTGCCTAACATACATGTTTAGATATTTACCAACTCTGTGGTCACTTTGTAGGGCCTGAAAGAGAATTTAAATATATAGGCAAAATCTTGGATGGTTTTTCCTTGGCATCAAAATCATCAATTCCAATCAAGGTAAGCAGATAATGATAGTTTTTGTATTAAGAATAACATCAAGAAATTGTCATGTGAGCTGTGTGGACTTTACTGCTGCTCTGTGTTTTTTCTGTTCTTAGAAATGAGTGTTCTGATCAGCAGTAAAGATTGATAAGTGAGCAAAATCATAGCATTGGGGCTGTTCAATAGAAACCAAAAATCTGTCAGACTCCTTAAGGAATTTAAACTTTACCTGTGGCACTGGCTTTGAACAAATGCTTCCCACACTGTGTACTGTTATTTGCCATAAAGTTGGAGGAATGGTTTCATTTGACTTCAAAATAAGAAAATTGCATCTTCTGCTCCTGGATCTTTCAAATGTAAAATTCAGTTTATTTGTTAGTCCTGTTCTCAGGTTTGTATCATTTATGCCATATATATTCACATAAATTAGGATGACAAACAGAACTGTATGACATGGTCCTCTTTCTAAGGAGGAATATTTGTGTGGTGTATAAAATTGCACTGCATAGGGAGCACAGGGATAACCTTTGAAGTAACAGCCTGAATGAAGAATATGGGGGAAAAACACCTTGAAAGACATTAAAATACAGTAAGCACACAAGTACTCAGTAGTACAATTAATTGATTAAATCAAGTGACTTTAGTTTAAAAAAAAAAAACAACAAAAACAAGAAAAAAGCAATACCAAGATCATTTTCTCAAACAGAAACAGTGCAAATTAAGACTCCTGTTAAGTTTTTTTGTTGCTTGATGTGCTTATTTTCCTATTTTTTCACAGTCATTACGTATTGTCAATGTTTGTTCCCAGAGTTTGTGTTGCAATACCAGTTACTGACTAGGTCTAAAAGAATCAGTAGCTTGTAGTATGTAAATTGAGGAATTTTTTAGGATGTAAGTTGAGGAATTTTTTTAGGATGTAAGTTGAGGAATTTTTTAGGATGTAAGTTGAGGAATTTTTTAGGATGTAAGTTGAGGAATTTTTAGGATGTAAGTTGAGGAATTTTTTAGGATGTAAGTTGAGGAATTTTTAGGTTGAGCTGCCTTTTTCTGAAGCACGTTCGTAAGTGTTAAATACAAAGTCGTCTCTCTCTCTCTGAGTGGAATTTTTTGTTCTGTGGCCCCAAAGATTTACCCACCACCTCACCTGCCCCGAAATTACAGACCATTCCATTACTTTCGACCTGTGATAGCAGCTGGGAAAGAAAACTCCCATTTACAGAAGGCTTTGGAGGAATCCACCGGGAAGCTCGGGAGTGATCCAGGGCAGCAGAGCAGGCACGCTTTGGATGCAGCTCAGAGGAGGGAACTGCTGGGAGAGACTGAAAGGCTGAAAGGTACTGAGATATGTGACCACACCTTTGCTTGTGTAACAGTAAAAACTGGCCTTGAACACTTATATTCTAATATAAACATACCAAATCTAGTTCCCATAGCTGGAATGCCATTCCAGTGCTCGGTTTCATCTCAACATTTGAATTGTTGGCATAGCTGGCTGTATTTTCATTTACTTAAATATTTTAAAGGCAAAAAGTATGTGTTGGATTGTGTTTTGTTGTGCTTGGTTGGGTTTTCCTGTGTCCTTTTATGAATGTAGGAGGCTCTGAGGATTTTTTCTGTAAAATGAAGTTTCACTGAAATACATTCAAATATGTAACTGTGCCTCACATTTGTGTCTACAATAGTGAACTTTATAAAGTTATATGTAAATATGTGGTAAATAGCATAAAAGATTTATTAGTGGCCAAGTTTTATTTAATTATTTATTAATTATATATGCATTATATGTCCACCACGAGTTCTCTTCCTGAATTCCACAGTGCCTTGAGGTGAGTTCTTCAGTGCTGTGATTTTTCTGTAAGGCATTATTTATTAAAATTGCCAGTCTCTGCAATTTTATTTTTTATTTCTGCTTAAGAGCATTTTCTCTGAATGTATACCCATAGTGATAGGGCTTTTTCCTCCACTAAAGTGGAAGAAATAGTTCTAGGAATTTTTCATTTCTGTTTTACTGCTTTTTTCTGCTTTAGGTCCAGCTCCTTCTGTTTTGGAATATCTGTCTGAGAAAGACAGGGAAAGACTCAAAGAAGTGAAGCAAGCATCTGAACAACAAATGAAAGCAAAACCAGTGGCTCAGCAGTCACAAAACAGATTCCAGCCAGCCCCCCCAGAGGATGCTTCTCCCAAATGGCAAATGCTGTTGGGGGGGCAGTTGGCAAATGCTGGTTCTAGTGACTTCAAACCGTTTGCAAGAAATCCAGAAAAACAAAAAAGATACGAAAATTTTGTGAAAAGTCTTAAACAAGGAGAAAAAGGTAAAATATTTCTTGATTAATTATTTTCTTTTTTTTTTCCCCCCTTCCTTTTTTGGTTCCGGTGCATTATATGTCCACTGTGAGTTCTCTTCCTGAATTCCACAGTGCCTTGAGGTGAGTTCTTCAGTGCTGTGATTTTTCTGTAAGGCATACAAAGCTGAAGCAGATCTAGGGAGTTCCTCAGCAGCCTGTGAATATAGATTGCCTTAAAATTATAAAAAAAAAAAAAAAAGGGGTTGGTTTGTTTTTCAAATTTTTAAGTACAAAGGGGCCATTGGAGAAGAAGAAAATGGGCACCAGCAAAATGTCATGGAGGAAAGCATATAGTGACAGATAGAAAACCTGGGTTTGTTATTTTAGTTGTGGTTTGGTTTTTGGCTTTTTTTGAATAGTCCTTTTCATTCTATCAAAAAAACATTTCCTGGTAAGTAGCCTCCTCTGGTTATCACAGTGGGACAGATTACTTGAGCTTTGAACCCGAAGTTCCTCTGTTCAGGACTGGGATTTTCCCTGTGTAAAATTGAGTACCCTCAATTATGACTGTTATGGCTGTAAATGCCTCCTTAGTAATAATGATGAAAGTGCAGGAATATTTAAATAACTGGAATGAATAAAGTTTTCCTGTAAGAGTGTTTGCTTGGCTGGTGTTATTTCCTCTTCCTTCTGGGAGAAAAAGTGAACCTGCTGCTGTAAACAGGGTCTTTATTGTTTATATAAAAACTTGTGTCCAAACTCTGTATTTATCAGTGGGCACTTTATACACCAGAAAGCCCCTTGAAGTTACCAAAGCCTAGCCAGGCTTACTCCTTGGTTAACTCTGTTGTGTGTTTTAGTTATTTGATAAATCTTTGCATTATACTTTTTGTTTTTAAACACATTAAGTATTCTGAACATTCCTTAGAGGGCAGAGACTAAGGAGTCAGGTTTGCAGGCAAAATTATTTAAAATATCTATTTTGCATTTGGCAAATGCCGTCTTGAAAAACTACCTCCATTTATCAAGGATTAACACAGTTGAGATTAATACTGTCCTTAAGCTAAATACTCATTAAATACTTGCAAGGATGTTTGCTTATGATCTTATTGTTTCAGAAGTGTTGGAGCTCATAAGCTGTAACCTGTGCTGAGCATTTCTCTCCTGGTCTCACAGCAGATGCACTGGAGCGTTTTTTAGACCCAAATATGACGGAATGGGAGCGGGGAAGGGAGCAGGAGGAGTTCATCCGTGCAGCCACGTTCTACAGAGCCTCCAATTCCACCCTCTCAGCCAGGTTCACACGGGCCAAGTATGAAGATGATGTTGACAAAGTCGAAGTTCCTCGAGACCAAGAGGTATCTGTTGTTCTTTTTGATACTCTGGAGCTGCAGTTGCTGCCTCAATCCTGACTTTCTCCTTCTTTAAAACCCTTCTGTAGATTTGTCACTGTTTTGTTGCCCTTCTGTTGAACCAGCTTTTTGTGTTCAAACATTCAAACACCAAAAGGTGTTGCCCACCTTTTGAAAACACTCACTGCATGCAGAATACTGATTTGTTAAACAGCACTTAAATATTATGTTTCTATCTCATTTTAAGTCTTAGAACAGTAATAGTTCAGTAAGTTGTGACTTATCTAGCAGCTGTAAATGTTTGACTTTTTCAGAATGATCTTGATGATAAGGAAACAGCTGTGAAGATGAAGATGTTTGGCAAACTCACAAGAGACAAGTTTGAGTGGCACCCTGATAAGCTGCTGTGTAAAAGATTTAACGTCCGTGATCCGTACCCTGAGTAAGATAATTGATATTTATGTTTTTATATTGGAAAATTCTCAGTTTTTCATTTGCTGATGGAAAATCTGGCTTGGTGTTTTCTTCTTGTGTCATAATGTGATACAGAACTGCCAATATTTGCATCATGAAACATGGTGACCTCTGACAAAACAGCATGCATTTGAAGGACTGCTGTAGGTGTTTCAGCTTCTTGTAGATAATTTGAGGCCTTTTGTGTGTTGAAAGCAATAACCAACAAACATTTTTATTTCCCTCTAGTTCTTCCATAGTTGGTTTACCAAAAGTGAAAAGAGACAAGTATTCTGTGTTTAATTTCTTGACTGTCCCTGAGCCCACCACGTCTGCACCTCAAGCAACAAACAAACAAATCCAAGAGAATAACAGCCTCAACAGTAAGTTTGTTGTTACTTTATTAATTTAACTATAAACAAGATAATAGTACAGAAAAAGCATCTTTTTTAATTGAAAAAAACCCTACAACTTTTTTTAATTAAAAACCCTAAATAAAGAAATTGAAAGAAAATTTCAGTGACATAAAAACCGAAGTCAGTGATATAATGCTAATTTCTTTTACCTAGAAGATTTTTATAGGTTGAATATTCATTAGAAAGATTTAAAAAATGTCAAACTGAAGAAGCAGAGTAATCAAACAGACCATGAAATGCAGGATAATTTGGCATGCAACTAATTTGAATGTTTTGGATGTTTTAGAACCAAAGAAACCTTCAAGGTGGGATGTGTCAGATAAAGAGAAGGAGAAAAAAGATTCTATCAGTGAATTCATTAGTCTTGCTAGATCAAAAGCTGATGTTCAGCAGCAGCCACCAGTGCCAGCAACTGAAAAATGTGCAACTGGGCCAAGTGAAACTCCTCCCACTGAGGTGAGTTTACGAGGTTTGAACCTTGTCAACCCAGAAATAAGATTGGATAATACATGAATTGATTTAATACAGATCAGTTTGCTCAAGAGCCAACTCAAGAGCAGAGGCATGAGATAGTACTTTGAAGAATTTTGAGATTATAACTCTGAGATGTAAAATGTTTGCAGCTGACAAGGACAGCAGGTTAGACTGTACTTGAAGTAGCAGCTTAAGAGGAGAAAAAATGTCGTTCAGCAGACTGGGAACTAAATTCAGTCACCCTCAGTCTGCTCAGAGGCAGAATGGAGGAGGGTGCATATTCTGGGGAGAAAGGTGATATTTTCCTTTTGCTTAAATTTAGTATTATATAACTGAAGTTTGAAATAAAGAATTAGATCCCCAAATATTACAAATTCTGTTTTCAACTGTGTAGCACAATCTGCACTCCCATTTACAGGACACTGGCTTAGTTTCACAGTGTTTCACACCTTTACTGGTTTGGTTCCTCAGGTTGTGTGTTCCACAGCTATTGTGATATCTGTAAATATCTGTAAATATGAAGTTGTGCCTTACCAGAGAGAGATTGTTACTTTCTTTAGTGTTTAAATGCAGTTTGTTCTTGCTGTTTAGCAGGGAGCTAAGGAAGGAAAGGATCAGGAAGAAGAAAGCAAACGACCACCCATGGATTTATTTAAGGCCATCTTTGTGAGTTCTTCAGATGAAAAATCATCTTCCTCTGAAGAAGAGAGTGATGAGGAACAGCAACCAACGACTTCAGTAACAGAGTCAGAAACCACGAAGCAAGTTGATAAACCAGACAGTTCTTCCTCTAATGTACAAGGTAGTACCTAATGGATGTTCATTTTTATGCAACATAAAATAAATACCTTGTAAAAGATAAACTTATGAATCACATACTCTAGGACTGCACTCCTGTGCAGATCATCTGGAATTGGTGGGACTGGGCATGTAGAAAATGTGAATAATGCAGGACTGAATAAGGCCTTGCATGTTATAGTGTTATTTATGTTGCCATTTGTCTTGTGTAGATTTTACAAGCGAAGTGCCCTGTGGAATATGCTTGTTAAACAGTGAGGGGAAGAAAACATCTAGTGCTAGAGCATACTTAAAATGGAAATACTTTGTTCACTTCCTGTCACAATTGGTTCTATTAACATTTAACTTTTAGCGTTTATTAACTTTATGAATCTCGTGGAGTTTTCTTTTCGTTCTAAGTAATGGAAAAATATTTCTCTGTTGAAAAATAGAAGCAAACAAATGCACTGATATTATTCAATAATTGTGTAGTGTAAAAGGCAAACTTTGATTTAAAGGAGAAAAAAACCCCACAGTACATTGGCATGTTTCAGAATTCCAGCTGTCCAGTTAGCCAGAGCATCCATAGAGGTACAGGATTGCTTTCTTAAAGGTTTTTAGAAAGCCTCCTTTAACTTTCTTCCTGGAAAAAGTGTTTTCTTATTTTCCTTTCAAATATAGAATTCTTTGGCTTTTTTCATAGAGAGTGTGGCTGCTACAGCTGATCCTGGCACTTCTTCGTTGTCTGCTTCAAAGCAGGAACTGGATGCAGCAGAGGAATTTGGACCAAAATTGCCTCCAGCTTTTTCTTCTGGTGGGTTCTGTAAGCTTTTAGAGTGTAAATTCTGCACATTTAGTGACATAATTTAAACACAAAGGCATTTAATTACAACAGGGATGTTGCAGTTAGGATTTTTAGACATTTCATTTCCATTTTAAAGCTTAGGAGTTTCGTTTGTTTGTTTTAACTATCCTGTTAGGTAATAATCAAATTACTTTTTTTGTCCTTTTTTTTTACTGTTTATGCATTTGCTTTGTGCTTTAGGTGCTACTTGGCAAGAGCAAACAGTGGTGCCAGCAAGCTTTCCTGGGCCTAGTAGGAAAGAAAAGCATAGGAAAACAAGAGAGAAACACAAGACAAAGAAAGAACATAAACGCAAAAAAGAAAAGGTATTTTATTTAAATAAACAGTTTGTTGATTCTTTGATCTGCCAGTCACAATTTTTTTATTATTTATGCCAGGTTGCAGGAAATACATATACTGGGGATAGAATTTAAGCAAGAGAATTTCTTGGGTGTTTTGAAACCAGGAAGTTATCCCACTGTGGTGCTGCTTTTTCCATATATACAACGTGGCTACAGACACAATACTGTGGGTGGTTTCATGTTGTGTGCTGGAGGTGTCAGGCATGTTCTGGGAACTGCATTATAATTCTTGGTTTATATACAAATAATAGTAATGAAACTTCTGTTTTAAAGGGAGTTGAGTGCTTAGATGAAATGAAGGGTCTTGGTTTATATTTTCTTTAGCTCAGTCTGAGCAGTGGAAAAGAGTCCCTGGTAATTGTTCTGTTTCAGTCAGAGTCTACACTGAAATCAACTTTTTTCTGTTGTCAACATCCAGAAAAATCCAAGTCTTTCACAAGGAAATAAGGGACTATTTCTCTTCTTTTTTACAGAAAAAGAAACATAAGAAGCAGAAAAACAAAGGAAAACACAAGAATAAAAAATCAGAAAAAGACAGCAGCTCGGATACGACAGAGAGCAGTGACAGCCTCAGTGATATGGATACCACAGGCTTGTCACCCAAAGAACTTCTAAGAAGGTAAACAAAAAGGTTACTTAAACACTTGCAAATTTTGCAGTGAGTAACTAAAACACCAATTTATGAGCTGTTAAATGCTGCTCACTTCGGTGAGGAAAAATTACAAAAGTTAGACATCCTAATCTAGAGGGTAATTAATTTAAGGATAGAGACCTCTTAAGGTAAAGGGCACTAAATACAGAGCCCTGTTAGTTAATGGACATTATCACTAAAGATGACTGATATTTTTGGATGGTATTTTGAATTGGAATTACAAATTGAACAAGTACAGGTAGGGATTCATATTTTCATAACTTTATCAACTTTTCTTTACCTGGAAACCTTGAAAGCAGCATTGTCTGCTAAGATTCAATTCAAATAGATCCATCTGACCTAATAGCAAAGTGGTTGGGCTCAAGGTGTGCAGTGGAATGGACATGTGCCAATGGGAAGACATGTGCCAAATGGCATTTGAATGGACTGTGCCTTCCATTCCTTTGCAACTGAGAGTCAGTTATGTACTGGTGTTTTCTTATTAGAAAACAAGCTACTGCTTGGATTTCTGAACAGCTAAAATATGTTTTTACGCATTTTGCACAAAATAGACTTCTTTGTACAAGCAGTTGTCTAAGAAATCTTCACATCTGCATGTCTCACATCACTGAGAAAATGTTTTTATCTCATATACTCAGATCTCTCTCTTAAACTAAGATTTAAGAGACTGCTCAAGTAATGAGATGTTCTTAATGTTGCATGTTACTGTTCAGAGTGACCTTTTCCTTTTTCTTTCTCCCTTTTAGATTAAAACAACTCCAGTATTGAAGAAGCCACTTGCTTCCCTCAGTACTGTGTGACTCGATCTCAAATGTTTGATCTCCTCCATGATGGTAGATCAGTGGTGTATAATGTGAAGCACTATAGATACAGTATTCATATTGAATTTCTTGGAAAGTATATGTGCATATGTTTTATTTTGTGATGTTTCATGTGTTCAAAATGTATGGATTATAGAACATTGAAAAGACCCCTTTCTGGGCAGCATAATCTGAAATACCACAGGCTCTGTTTTAATTCATTAAACAAAGCATTTTAATAAACTTTAATGTTGTTAAAGAATGGTGATCATTTTGTATGCCTAGGACCTCTAAAGTGCCAGAGAGTAAGTTTCAGTCTGAGTGAAGAAGTTAAAAACCAAAGCAATGTAAAATTTGTATTGGGTGCAGGTATTTTTAATGAAGCTAATGTAGAATTTCACATTGCAGTTTTGCAGTATCTGGCTGTGTTTAGAGTTATTTTTACCTGACCAAATTCTATATAGCATTTACTGTAACAGCTGTAAACCACTGAACTTCCATAGAATAGGCTGAGTTAGAAGGGATTCATCAGGATCATCTAGTCCAACTCCTGGCCCTGTGCAGGACATTTGTGTCATTTTGACACAAATTATTAAGGCTAATGTGCTACAAGATTAATACTATGATTAAAATCTGCCTTATTTTATGGAGTTACAAAGAAAACTGTTTATGCCACACTTCATCCCCAGTTGTCATATTGTAGAACAGAATCACAGAGAAAGGTTGGAAGGACCTCTGAGATCATCGAGTCCAACCTGTGACCCAACCCCACCTTGTCACCCAGCCCATGGCACTGATGCCACATCCAGTCTGTCCTTAAACACCTCCAGGGACGGGGACTCCACCCCCTCCCTGGGCAGCCCCTTCCACTGTCTGATCACTCTCTCTGAAAAATTTCTGCCTAATACCCAACCTAAACCTCCCCTGGGGCAGCTTGAGCCTGTTCCCTTTTGTCCTGCTACTGGTGGCCTTCAAACAGAGCCCAGCCCCCCCCCTGGGCTCCCCCCTCCTGCCAGGTGGTTGTAGAGAGTGATGAGGTCTCCCCTGAGCCTCCTCCTCTCCAGGCTGAGCCCCCCCAGCTCCCTCAGCCTCTCCTCACAGCACTTGTGCTCCAGTCCCTTCCCCAGCCTCGTTGCTCTTCTCTGGACCTGCTCCAGCCCCTCCATGTCCTTCCTCAACTGAGGGCCCAGAACTGGACACAGCACTTGAGGTGAGGCCTCACCAGTGCCCAGTCCAGGGGCAGAATCACTTCCCTGGTCCTGCTGCCACACTGTCCCTGATCCAGGCCAGGATCCATTGGCCTTCTTGGCCACCTGGACACGCTGCTGGCTCATGTTCAATATGAACTCTGAAATAATACTGACCTGCCTGATGGCAGTGGGGAGCAGCTTTGGGGACAGCTCTGCCCAGGGGCCGCTGCCACAGCCAGCCCTGGCACGAGCTGAGGGTGCAGGAGGGCTGGGGAGGGCGGGCAGGCTGGTGCAAGCCGGGCTCTGTGCCCGAGGGTGGTCACAGGGCTCTGGGCTCAGGGTTGGAAAGCTCTCGTTGCTTTGTGTGTGTCATGCACGTGGCAGCTGGGCTCTGTTAGCTCTGCTCACACCAACAGGTGTTGGACAGTCATGAGCAAACTCCCAAATGACTGAAGAGAAACCTTTTCAAAATATCTTCAACAAAATTTGTAACAGTCTTGTGTAAAATGTGTGGCCTAAGAGTTTGATGTGCTGCCCTTGGATGGACCAGAATCAAGGAAACAAGCGTTTAAAAGATTTAAGAGAGACTTGAGAGGAAGAAGAATTGGGAAAACAAACCAAACCAAACCTCCAGAAAAACAAAACTACAATCCATATCCATCAATGTTTTTTTCTCAACCAGATTTGGTAAATCTGCTCCAAGGTAGTACCAAGGAAAGAATGTGAACTTTGCTCAGGCAAGTGGAACTGAAGGTATATTCTCCTCTGGTTCCTGCTTTCGTACTCCCCCTCATGGACTAAACTGTCAAAAATAATCTCAAAGAAAACTATTGCTAAATGTTGCTCTGTTCCTTTCCAGATTGCATTTAAAATTCTGAGAGGACACAGTGATCCTGTGAGCTCCTGCCATTTTTGCTTTGAAGACACAAAAATAGTTTCATGCTCTTGTGCAGTGAAGCTCTGCATGTGTTACAAGCACAACAACAAATGAAAGAAAAAATCTTAAAGCTGAAATCAGACAAGGAGTGTTACACAGACATGAAGACCGACTGAATCATCAGAGAGCCTCCCGAGGATATTTACTGAAGTTTAAAAATAGCAGCTGTAAATGTTTTTGCAGTCACAGATAAATAGAACTATTTCATACTTCCAACACGTTCCTTGACATTAAAGAGTGTCTCTTGTAAGCATGTGTAGCATACACCGAATCAGAGCTCTAGTTCATTAATATTTTAAATCTGAAAGCTGATACACAAAGTTTGCTCTTTTTCTCTTGGAAGTTCCTTTTTCTGACTTGTTTATGGGTGGGATTCTTTGTGGAGAAAGATAAATCAGGGATCAAACAGTTGTTACCAGCGTAACCGTGGTGTTTTCATACTTGTCACTGGCTTTTTCCTTTTATTTTAATCTCAACTTCTGTTTTCTTGCTCTGCTAAGTTTTGTGTTGTTAGCTGGGATTTCCTTAAAATTCCAACCACTCTGGGCAAAGCAACGGTGAGATCTGAATAGGGGAAGTGTGGAGGTTCCAGGTGATCAAATCTAAATTAAGTCTATAAGAAGGCTTGGAGAGATACAGTTATGTGTTATGCAAGCAAATTACAATGTATCTGTGCCACGTAGATTGCAGGTCTTGAGCTCTGATGTACATTAAGCAGTCATGACTTCATCTAAGAATTGGTAATGAGTCACAGTAGTGCCTTAATGTCATAAGAATTCAAATGAAATAATTTATAAAGTGTCTAAAATGTTGGCTTCTTGCTGTGCAGTAGGTTTCTACCATAACCCAACCCTTTTTCCAGGCATAGTGAAAAAGCCCCAAAAGTGCAAGAAGTCCAGGTGATGTTCAGGTTAGCAGCTTTATGTTATCCAAGAGCTGGGGATTGCCAGCTCAAAGAAACCAAGAAGTCTGGAATGAAAAAAGTCCCAGCTCTTAATAACGAGTTCCAAAGTAAACAGACATGTGGCAGTCTTAAGCAAATATTATAGATAGGAGATATAAAAATAACTATCTCAGTGTGTTAGTCATGACATTTACAGTTTAATAACTGCCACATCGACAGTTCCTTTTGTCTCAAAGCCAGTTGATGTGATCTTTTTGGATTTCAGCAAAGCTTTCGATCCTGTCTCTCCCAGGATCCTTCTGGACAAACTGTCCAGCCCACAGCTGGATAAACACATCCTGTGCTGGGTGAGAGGCTCAGGGGTCAGGCACAGAGGGTGACAGTGACTGGGGTGACATCAGACTGTGACCTGTCACTGGTGGGGTTCCACAGGGCTCCATCCTGGGCCCTGTGCTCTCCAACATCCTCATCAATGACCTGGACTCGGGACTGGAAGGGACACGGAGCAAGTTTGCAGATGACACAGAACTGGGAGGGGCTGTTGAGTCCCTCGAGGGCCTGCAGAGAGACCTGGACAGATCCGAGGGCTGGGAATCACCAACCATGGGAAGTTCAACAAGGGGAAGTGCTGGATTCTGCCCCTGGGATGAGGCAGCCCTGGATGGACAGAGACTGGGAATGAGAGGCTGGAGAGCAGAGCCAGGAAAGGGCCCTGGGGGTGCTGGTGGTGCCAGTTGTCCCTGAGTCAGCAGTGCCCTGGCAGCCAGGAGGGACATCCCTGTCCTGGGGCATCAGGGAGGGGATTGTCCCGCTCTGCTCTGCCCTGGGGTGGCCTCACCTCAACATTGGGGCAGTTTGGGGGGACACAATGGAAGGAAGGGATTGAGCCATTGGAGAGTGTCCAAAGGAGGGACATGGAAATGGGGAAGGGCCTTGATTGGAAGCCGTGTGAGGACACTGAGGGCACTTGGTGTGTGCAGCTGGAGCAGAGGAGACTGAGGGGAGACCTCCCTGCAGTTCCAATGCCTGGGCAGGGGCAGAGGAGGGGCAGGGACTGAGCTCTGCTCTGGGGGAACCAGGGACAGCAGCCAGGGAATGGCTGGAGCTGTGTCAGGGCAGGCTCAGGTTGGATCTCAGGCAAAGGTTCTTCCCCCAGAGGCTGGTTGGGCACTGCCCAGGCTCCCCAGGGCAGTGGGCACAGCCCCAAGGCTGCCAGAGCTCCAGGAGGGTTTGGATGATGCTCTGGGGCACAGGGGGTGACTCTTGGGGATGTTCCTGTGCAGGGCCAGGGGTTGGACTGGATGACCCTTGTGGGTCCCTTCAAACTCAGCCTGTTCTGTGATTCTGTGAACTCAGAACTGGAACTCTCATTTTTCTGTCTTTAGCAAAATGCCATTCAGCTTGTCTTGCATGTAAGTGAACTGAAATCAAGACCTGAAAATAAGAAGATAATCCGTTAATTTTTTTGAAGTACAATAAATCCATGAATGTTCATTTTGCTGGAAAGGCCATAGTGTGCCACTTGCCTGAAGTGTCTAATTTCTGTTTAAGGAATTTTTGTAATCTTTATCTAAGAAAGGTTTCTTCAACACTTGTTGAGCAATACTTATTTTTCAGAATCTATCTAAAAGTATTTGCCTGAGTATTGGGGACTTTATGATGGCAAGAATTATGTAAGATGTATTAAGACATCAATCTCCTCCCCTGCAGAAACAGCTGAAGTCATTTTAGAATTCAGAGAGTGTGGTGGACTTGATCTCAGGTGGCTGGGCCAGCCCTGAGATTTTCACTTTGGGGTTCTCTTTTTTCCCCTTTGAAAGAGTGGATATCAAATGACTGAGTGCACTGAGAAAGCATTTGAAGTTCCTCGTGACAACAAACAGCATCTCTGTGGACTGACAGTCCACATATCTTTGGGAAAACAAAGATTAATAGCACATGCAGCAGACAAAGACTGGGTAAGTCTAGAAGGGCAGTTTTGACTGCAAGACTTTTTTGACTCATAAAATATAGAACAAGAACACACAGTAGCTTTGATCTGTTTTTTTTTCTTTTATCTTAGAGTCATTCCTAATGATTCTGGTGTCAGTTAGTACATTGACACACACTGAGAAAATAAGTGAAAAAGTGAAAAATGAATTTACTTTCAAGTTTTGTCTGTTATTAGGAGCTGCCAAGCGAGCAGGAGAACTTGCAATGAAAGTCCTGGTGAGGAAGCAGCTCTAGATCTGACACTTGATGTCAAGAAGGGCAGTAGTGGTCAGAAGCACAAGATTTTATTCTCATACTGAAGACACATGAAAGAACACATAATAAAGGGAGTTTAAGCTTTCAGACAGATTCTGAAACCTCTTGGTACTTACAGAAACAAAAATCTGATTGAAATAATTGGGTTAATCATGGAAATAGAAGATGGTTCACCTAGAGGAAGGTAGGATGACTGATCCCATGACATTTGGAAATGTGAGTTACTCTGCTGAATTAAACAGGAATCTTTCTGGCATCTTAAATGCATGTTGGAATACTTTGATAGATTATAGCCTCTTTTAGGGCAAAGGACTTTTTAAATTCTGCTTCTGAGTTACACAGGGCTGGAAGTCTCTCTTTGCCCTGTGTTCTGAAGGAGATATATAAATATACATCACTTGTATAAAAGAACAACATTGAATTAGCCAAAGTTCAGGGGTTGGTTTGTCAGTGAGATTTATGCCTTCAGAAAAGTTGTCTTCTGTCTGTGTTTCAGTATTCTGTGGCCTTTCCACTGAGCCTCTCATCAAATAAAAAGAAATGCATCTTGATCCAGTGTCAATCTGTGGACATAACAATTAAAATAACTGCAGCATATATTAACATTTGGTTAAGAAGGTCATGCAGTGCCTCCAGGGATACTATTTCTTCCATATTTTGTCACTAAGTCATAGATTAAATCATTTTTTATCAGACTGCAGTCTTAACTGATTCATTTTTTGATCACTGAGTAGTACACCTGCTACACTGCCTATTGCAACTGGGTTTATTTTGAAAAATTGCTGAACAGCAAGGAAAATACCTTTGTGAACAGCCCTGGAAACAACTTTCCAATCGAAAATACTGCCAGTTCATAAACTTTGTGTGGTCTTTTGCTCTAAGTGTTTCTGTTTAGGAGCAGAGATTGTGTTGGTTACAGAATTTACACACATATGGAGAAAATAAGAAGTTTTTAGTAATATGGTTGTATTTTTAGTTGTTAGAATGTTAAGGCATCAAATTTCTCAGATGAAATATATAAAAGTGAAGGTTCATGAACTTCCTAAAAATAAGAAGCCAAAATAGTACTAAAATGTTTCTCACAACTAGTGACTTTCAATATAAATATTACTTTAGATATCTGGGAATATTTTAATAAAACCACGGGAGGGAAAAAATTTTGAGCCCCCATTTAGTGGAAACCTGCCAATTTTAGTAAACTTTATTGAATAGCTTTGATGTCTAATAGAGCTTTGTGTTTGTGCAGAGCAGGGTTTGTGGTAGAGGGTTACCCAGCAACATAACCACTGAAAATCAAAAAGAACCCACTGACAAGAACACAGTCATTAAAGAAAAGACATCATAAAGGCTTTAGATTTATTCTAATGTTAGAAGTAATTAAATGTATTGTAATGATGTAATTGACTGCCTGCGCTGCAAGTTGTGTACATGACATTTTTATTATTACTTTCTCACTGAAACATAAATAATCCCTTTTTCAGCTAAGCTGTGCAGTAATTTTTGCTGTAGCCCTTAAGAACCCGTTCTGAATTAGCAGGTTTGAGAATGTCAAATCACTGTCAGAATTAAATGTTGTCGTTTATTTTTTAAATATCTTCTCGTAAGTGAAACCATTGATTTGCTGCTTTCATTCATGTAATTTTTAGAGTGGTAACATCAACCCATGATAACACTGTCAAGGCCTGGGGTATGGCAACAGGAAAAATACTTGGATGTGTCCTTTTGAATGCATCTTGCAGAAGGTACAACTGCAAAGTTCTTATTTATTGCTTTGTTATTGATAAACAAGAAATCACAACCTTCTTTGTTAGCACAATAAAATATAGTTAGGGTAAGTAGCCCTGATTTTAGTCCTAGTTTTGCTGCTGCTAATTGCTTGAGCTCAGGTGAGTCTGAACATATCTCCTTTTTCTTTGGATACAAATGTGCATGATAATAATAACCAGTCTCAGAAGAGACATTTAAGATTGATTAAATTAACATCATAAGATTTGAACAGGGCAGCCTTGTCTAATTCTAAGTTTATTACTAATGGAAAAATAGAAAAATTGTGTATAAAGACATTCATCAGCTTTTACCAAAACAAAGGACTAAGGCATTCTTTCTGAATCTGCTTGTAGGTTATAGAAAGTCTGCTGTAAAACTCTCTCAAACCCTCAAGCATGTTTTTAAAACCTTTTTTTTCTCTTTAGTGGACAGTAAAACATGGATGTATTGTAACTTCCTGTAACATTTCTCGTGATGGGAGGTGTGGGGTATCTGGTTCAGACAAAGAAAATACCAGGGAGGTTTTTGATGCACTCTGTGCAACAGTAGTGGCACATCCCCAAGGTAAGACTTATGACTTTTGCATCTTGTTCATGCAGGTGTTTTTTTGTTTTTAATTTCTTACGAAAAATTTGAGGAAATTAATTAATTCAGCTTGAATATCCTCACTTGAGGAAGGCAAAAGGGACTCATCTGTAAGACATTACACCCAGAGTTCCTCAGCATAGGCTTACAAAAAAGGGATAATGGGCCAAAATTAGACCAAGAGTGATTTTTTTTTTTACAATAATTTCCCTTTTAAGGTAATTTTCCTACCAAGACCTCAGTTTTGTGAAGCTTCCACTCAGGTCAAGGTGTTTGGCATTCCTTAAGAACTGGCCTCAAAATATTTGAGCAGTCTTCTAAAAGTTGAGTGAATCAGAGCCTGATGGTAAAGTCAGTTAGATTTAAAAATAGAAGTGCAACAAATGGATTGCAATGATTACAACTGTCTGTGTCAAGTGACACCACCAGGAGATCAGAGATTGTTTTTCCAGCTCGTTTTTCCTAGAGAAAGTCATGTCCAGTGCCAGGAGCTTTGCTCAGTACCATCTCCTGAGCCTTCACCTGATAAACTCTCTCTGAAGTCAGCAGTTCAGGAAAAGCACTGTGTCAGTTCAGGGCATTGTTACCATTTTAAGTTTGCAACAGCAGAGATGTCAAATCAACCATTAAATGTATCGATGGCATTAAATAAACTCCACCAATTCAGCTCTGCATTCCTAAAGCAATAATCAGAGAGAGTCTGCCTTTAGACACAGGAATGAAATTGTCTTTGAGGAATTAGGAATTACTTTGGAGGGGAAATTCAATCTGGAACATTGTAATGTTTCTTTGAAATTGCAGCAACTGCCGCATTGTTTCCTGTAAGAGATGCTCAGAATCTTTCCCTCTCTCTAGATTTCAGGAAGCACTGGAGTCCTCACCCAGATTTCTTTTCTGACTGCTTCCAAATTTAGATTTTGATCTAGAATTGTTCAATCTTTTTCCTCTGAACCTTCGAGTTGAAATTTATGCATAGAGATAGGTGGATGCTTTTTATTTAATGAAAAAATGGCTGCCTTTTGTTTATTTGTAATTTATTAAAATGCGAGTTTGTTGTAGCTGCTGAACAATTTCTTGTTCAAGCTACATTCAACAAAAAAAAACCCACCTGGTCATTTATCCCATAATAGCTTGGATTCAGTCCTGCAAAATGACCTCATCCAATAAGGGATTTAAGCCTGTGCTGGCTGTGAGGTTTTAAGCAGCTCCAGGCAGTTCACAGAATCGTTAGTGTGGTTAAAATTCAGAATATGCTCATGATGCTTTGCTGGCTGGAGACAGGGATCTCTCAGTCGCAGGTTTTGTAACCATTAGGTTACCAAAGCTCACTCTTCTCGTGTTCCTCATCTGTGTTTCAGGGGGCAGCAGTGACATCTCAGGGTGCTGCTTTGCTGCTGATGGTCATTACTTGTGCACAGCATCCTTGAAAAGCAAGCTTAAAATATGGGATATAAAGACAGGAGAACTTCACTGTCATGAACCTGTTCCCTTGAACCAAGAACATGAGGATTCTGTTGGTTCCTATCTTTTTAGCCAGGAAGGTGAGTTATCTTAATATTAGTGGCTTCCCTCAGCAGAGCCTCAGATGCCCCGTTCCATAAAGCCATTTATCCACGGCACAGTAAAAAAAACCAAGGAGGGACCCAAACAAAGGACCCCTGGGCTTTTATAGCCTGTTAAGTCTCAGCTCTTCCCCCCAGCCCCGGGCTCCTGCTGTGTCCCGGAGTCCCTCACCCGGCTGTGCCACTCTCTTCGTGCCCTTTGTCATGCAAAGGTTTTGTCATGCAAAGGTTCCCGGGCTCTTGTGTCTCTGGGGTCCCACTCAGGGCTCAGCCTGCATCTCAATCTCCATCTTGCACCAGATGTGTTCCTCAGCATTAATGGAGCTTTTTTTACTTTCTGCATATGCTAGTCAAGGCTTAGTTGAACGCTCATGGACATTCCCACCTGGAAGAGCTCAGAAAAGACCACGTTCCTTCAAAACCTTGGGCTTAAAACCAGCTTTCAACTGCTGTCACATGTAAAATCTCATTTTTATGTAGGAGAGCTGATAAGCCTGTGCCTCACACCCTTAAATGTAAGCTGACCTACCCTCCAGAATCTAATACTGCTACTCCAAATTTCCATCCACAGCAATCCCTGGAGCTAACTTGGGTTCCCACAAAAAAAAGAAGGCATCTGTTTAAATGTTGGTATCTTTGTAACTATGGAGAATTCCAGTTTAGTGTCTGTGCTTTGGTATAATTATATTCTGGGCTCCTAACTAAATTTAAAAACATGTTTTAAAGATTCTGCTACAAAACCCATGCCACATGTATGCGTGTTTGACTACTCTGTGCTGGAAAAATATATGTTCCTCTTGTTATTGTGTTTCTCAGGTGTGGCATTTGCCTATCAAAATGACACTGTGCCTTCCTAAACTGCAGGAGTTTTATCTGTTAATACCATTCCCGTTTGGGTAGCCTCCCAGCTGGAGTAAATAATTAATTTTGTATTTTAACTTGTTTCTATTCTTAAGCCAACTGAATGCTGTTAACCTCAAACCAGCTGTGCTGCTCTTGTCAGAATGAGGATATCCAACACAGCTGCTTGGCTTGGCCTGTCTCCAGAATGGGGTTCATTCCCTTAAAATGGGGGAAAGCCTCTATCTGTTCCCACAGCTCTTCCCTCCATTCTCACACAATCAACAGCCTCAAGATTTTTTTTTTTTTTTTTTTTAGGTACTGAGCCAGCTCTCTCTTAACATTTCCTCATTAAATTGTTAAAAAAGAAGAAAATACCTATATTTAAATGGAGCTTAAACCCAGAGAAGCTGTGTGGCTGTTGTTCTGTGTGCTGCTTACCAGGGATGGGAACAGCTGATGCTTTCAGGGAAGTATGAACTTCACAGCAGCATTTTGAGTGGACATGAAGCAGTCAGGTAAGAATTTTCTGATTGCTTTTCACAATGGATGTATGGTACAAATAGTTGTTTTTATTATACTAAAAATAATAAAGGTTTTTTTCCTGGTGATGTAGTTAAATTTTTAGTGCAGGGTCAGTGGGGCTGGGTGACAGATGCTGTGATGAGGAAAAACAAGAAATGGAGAGAAACTATTAAGAGAGCAAGTGGGACAGGACAAGGGGGAATGCCTTCAAAGTGAAAGAGAGTAGGTTTAGATTAGATATTAGGAAAAAAAATTGTTCCCTGTGAGGGTGGGGAGGCTCTGGCACAGGTTGCCCAGAGAAGCTGTGGCTGCCCCATCCCTGGAAGTGTCCAAGGCCAGGTTTGAGGGAGCTCTGAGCAAGATGCTACTGAAAGGTGACCCTGCCCATGGCAGTAGGTGGAATTAGATGGTCTTTAAGGTCACTTCCAACCCATTCTATGACTCTATGAAGGTAACCATGAATTCCTGATGTGGTTTCAGGATCCAGCTTCTAAACAGAAGTGAAAATGTCATCCTTAGTTTTCAGCTTTTTTTTTTTAAATGAAATTAAACAGTGGTCAAGTTGCTCATAAAAGTGCTAAGTTGTAATCAGTATTCACCCCCAATAAATACAGAAAACTTTCAAAACAATTTTCTAAGTATGTTTATTTTTTATTTTAAAATGTGTGGGCAGTTTCAGATTGCTACAGATTGTTTCCAAAGATGTGATATGCAATTGTGAGAGAGTTTAGCTCTCATATTGGAGGTGCTCACCTGAGATAAGATTTCATCCTTATGGAAATAATGTAAATCCCTCTTTTGGTAATACACAATATGGCATCTTTTTCTCAGGATTCTACTTTGAGATTGTGGAATATTGAAAAGATGGATCATATTCCTTCAGTGACAGAAACCAGAAAAGCAAGAGGCTAAAAAATTGCTCAGTTCTATCACTTTGTTGTTTAACCACACGTCATACTTTATGCAGAAAGGGAATTTCAGTGTTAAAGGAAAGCTGGCAGATTTCTAGTCTCAAAACACAGATTGGTTGTGTTTTTCTCTCTGCAAAAATTGTCAAATACTTTTTTGGGAGTGGAATGTAGTAGTAACAGTACTTTTTAAATAGTGCTTTTGGCAAGGACATCAGTTTTCATATACAGGTTTATTTAGGAAGCACAGCCACATGTGTACCTCTAAAAATACACATATTTTGGTTTTCTACACCTGATGCTCCTGCAGAGTAAAAGGCCACTTCTACAGGAGCATTACTAAATCAGGGTATGTGCTCCTGGACAGAAATCAGCTGATAAGAATTCTGAGGTGTGTTTTGAAGCTGAGATTATGTATTCTGATTTCTAAAACATGAATTCTAAAGAGGTGTCAGGAAGGAAAGAATATTAAGTTTAATGCTTTTGAAACATGCTTTTCATTACAGTCCCTCAATTTGTTTGGGTGGGGGATTCGAGAGATCTTTTGTATATTTTCCTCCTTGTCAGTAACCATGAAGTGAAACTGCATGAAAGAGAACTTATTTTTCTTATATTCCTGTAGTATTTTTATCAGACTTTCTTGTTGAATAGCAGGTATTCAAAAGCAGTGAGTAGCTTTTTAAGTTTTTAGATAAGTCCTATAAATGTGCCAGCAGTGAAAATGTGCACATTCCTGAAAGCATCAATAAATTTGTGAATATGTTTAAAATTGGTACAGGAATTGTTTGGGTGCATTTTGGTAATTCCTAAAGTATAGCAATTAGAAAAATGTGTAATTGCTTTCTGTAAATAATTTCATTAATAGTTAATTAGAAATCAAATTATGTTGACTCTGATAGAAGTGGGTTAATATTTAATCTAATATTATTTTTATGTATCCATTTGGGGGTTGTTTTTTAGTTTTTTTAAGTTTTTCTTTCTATGTGTCTCCTTTAGTCAGATAATGGTCAGGTAAAAAAGAGTAAACATGAAAAACCCCAAACCACCAAGACAGAACAGCTAAAAACCGGACACCCAAAAAGTAAAGTATGATACTGTATTGGTTGAAAAAATAAAATCAGAATTCACATAAAATACGGTTTTATTCAGGAAAAAGACTGAACCATTCACCACAGAAATGAATTTAGGGCAGCACAATCTGTGTCAAGTTTAGTACAACGGACTCAGGGATCTCAAACATCAGGTGATGTGAGTGTATAAAGTGAGTGAAATAATGCACGTCAGGTACAATGACTGACTGATGTGCCATCCTTTGTCACATTTACACCAGAATGTAAGAAACATTTCTTATGCCTGTAATAAAGTGACTCTGAAACAGCATCCAACTGCTCCTTCTGTCATCTGGCTTCTCCAGTGAGAAAAAATTCACCATTGCCACCTTCTGTTTCTCCTGATCTTTGAATTAATCTGGCAGTCTTGGGACTGTACAGCTGTATATAACAGACACAGAAAGCTAAAACTTTGCCCTAACCTTGCTCTACCCACAGTATTCTGTATGAAGAATAATAAAACACATTGCACTAATCCATTTAATAGCTGTGATGCATCAGGTGAAGAATAAAATCCCCAGGAGTAGAAATATTACTTATGCTGCGTGTTGCTAGGGAATCAAATTGCTTACTTGTCCTTTGGGAAACTTTAAACAATTTTAAATGAATACACTATTTCAATCTTGCCAAAGAAAATACATTTCTATGCAAATTATTGACAGGTTTCATTTTGTTCTTTGGATGATCCATTCCTCTTTAACACGACAAACAAGAATCTTTGCTGTCAATGGACACCAGGAAGAGCTTTTTTGATTAAAACCATGAATAAGACCATGAACTTTTGTCCAACTTGTTGTCATACCCCTTACAAAAATTTGGTAAAGGAGCTTTCAGGCACTGAGAGTAGGTTCATGTCTGGCAAGATGCAGCACAAATGAATTCTATGTAATAAAGGCTCCCTCCAACAAGGAGTGAGGGCAGAAGTCCTTTATTAGGAGCAGCCCTGAGAGGATTATATCTATTCAGTATACATGCAAATGCCAATTAATGAAAGATTTAGTGTTTCAAAATATTTGGAAGCCTTGTTCCTAAAAATAGGGTTTTCAGCCTTTTCATCTTTTCTTTCCAAAAGGAACTTTAACTGGAGAAAATATTTGGGACTGGGCATGTGACAGCCTGGAATGCAGTTAAGCTGTGGAATACAAAGAAATCTTAGTAGGTAGATTTTCCCCCCCACCCTTGTTTAAATTATGTGAAGGTTAAATGAAAAGTATTTCTAGGGTATACTATTTTTGTACAGATTTATGCCTTTGAATAAGTATTAGGTGGTAAATTGTGTTATTTTCCAGCAATCTTTCCCCTCTTTGCTCCTTAATTAATTTTTTTTTTCAGAGGCTAAAAGAAAATGCTGTGTCTGTGCTCCTCATGTTTTGTTTTGGTTTTTTTTTTTTAAACAGGTCACATAAAATATGCATATTTTATAGATGAATTAATTTGGCTTTAATGGAGTTAGTAATACAGAAGTAACTTGTGTATTTTAGAAAAGATTAGTCCTAGAGTAATTAATCTTCTATTAGAATTGAAAGTGTTCTTTCTTTCTTTCTCTCTCCTTTCAGCTGGAAAAATCAAAGCTCCAATTTTTCCCACTGAAACAGGAAAAGGAAAGCAGTAGCTTTGTAGAGGCTTCGTTCATTTCACATCAGTGGTATGAGTAGGTGGGAAGTTTTCTTTTGAATTAATACTCTATTTCCCAAATTGAGAAAAACAAAGAAAAATTAATTCCTACATTCTGGTTTTAATAAAAGCAGCAAGTTTTACTTATTGCTGGTTTCTGTCCATTACCATCACCCGTTTAGTGCCCGGATGCCACGTGAGTCAGCTTGTTTCCAGCCCTGCTCTGCTCTCACCTGCAGCAGTAGGTTCACATCTGTGTAGGTTTGGGGGAGAATGTGGTAATTATGGACAATTAGTAAGCAGGAGATTTATCTGCCTTTTTTTCTGGCTTTTGTGCCACTGTAGTCTGAGTAATTATCCCAGTCCCCATTCTTAGGTACCTGATGAGAAAGCTGAAAGGCTATTTTGGACTAAGCCAAGGGTGTCTGCTCTCCTCTGGGAGTTATTTGGAGAGTAACACCTGTACTTTGGCTGTAAATATGCCTTGGGTGCCTGTTAGATTGCCACAGCAATTTCTGTGCTTTGCAGGTTCTGATTACGCTCCAGGTGAGTAATTATAGAACCACAGAATGGCCTGGGTTGGAAGGGACCTTAAAGACCATCCAGTCCCACCCCCTGCCATGGGCAGGGACACCTTCCACTAGCCCAGGTTGCTCCAAGTCCTGTCCAACCTGGCCTTGGACACTTCCAGGGATGGGGCAGCCACAGCTTCTCTGGGCAACCTGTGCCAGGGCCTCCCCACCCTCACAGGGGACAATTTTTCTTTCTAATATCTACTCTAAACCTACTCTCTTTCATTTTGAAGCCACTCCCCTTTGTCCTGTCACTCTTGTAAATACTCTCTCCATTTTTATTGAAAGCTCCCTTCAAGTACTGGAAGGCCCCAGGTCTGTTCCTGATGGGATCCTTCCCGATGACCTCGGGTGATGGGCTGGCTCTGATGTTGGGGTTTAGAAACAAGAACTGATGGTATTTACAACGTAGAAACTAGAGATAGCTGAGCAAAGGGATTTACAGATGAAACAATGAGGAGGGAACTGAGGCAGCCAGGAAACATCCAGTTACTTGTTAACCAGGTGCATTGTCCTGAAGAAGTTCACAAGGCGTTACTTAGGACTTTGGGGGGGGGCTTCAGACAGAAGGACCACTGAAGACACCTGATGAAGACCCTCAGAGACGTGCATATATGTTGGGAAATGTCATGAATATGTAACAGCAATGCGGGGAGCGAAAAATGAATAATCATGTGATGTGACACGCGAGCTGCAGTGAAAATACCCCGGCGTGCACCTTGGTGAAACGACAGCCAGTGCCCAGGTGCTGATTAAAGAGTGCCTGACTTCTAAACCTCACAAACTGAGTCTCAGAGGTTTAAGTGCCGTTTTTAGGGAACACCTCGTGTCCGGTGCCGGCCCGGCTCCTCCGGCACTGCTCGGTGCGGGCTGTGCTCGTTCGCCCCGCAGGCACCGGGCTGGGGCCCGGCAGGGCTTCACCGGGAGCGGCATCGCTTCCGTGACGTGTGAACCATTCTTACCGGCTCCCTAAAAACCACCCAAACCGCTTTTCCTGGTTATTTATCTCGTAGGAACACGCGCCTGTTCCGACCCCGCGACCGGGAATGTGTGTGTGTGTGCGGATCCCAGAGCGCGCAGCAGGGCGGGGCGTGTGCGCACCGCGGTTTCATTTCCGCATCCCAAAGGCTGACATTTATGTGTCTTTTCCCTGCGGTCTTTACGTGTTTCGTGCCGCTATAGAGGCGGGCGGTCGCCCCGTCCCGGGCCGCTCTTCCCCAGCTCGCAGAGGACGGCGGCGGAGCCGTGTTGGGGCCGCGCCGGCGCCTCATTCACCGCCCGGCGCCGTGGCTTAGTTGGTTAAAGCGCCTGTCTAGTAAACAGGAGATCCTGGGTTCGAATCCCAGCGGTGCCTGTGCGGCAGAAGCCGATCTTTTCTTTCTCTACCCCTACACTATTTTACCCGGACGGGAGGGGGCTGTTCCACAGTTTCAGAGCTGCAATGAACCTCTGGAATCACGTCAAGGCGGAACCGAGCAAAAATTTAATTGCCGATAGCAAGTATGTTGTTTAGTTATTTGCCTTTGAAAATTCGTGATGAAGTCAAAGATCACCGCCTCCCTAAGATTCTGCTTTATGGTGAACTTGCCACTGGCTGCTGCAAGAGAGGAGCCCCGAAGAAAAGATACAAGGACTCCCTGAAACAACATCTCAGCCTTGGCCAAATTGATCACCATAACTGGTCTACTCTGGCCTCCAATCGGGAGGTCTGGAGACACACCATCTATAACGCTGCTGATGCCTTTGAGAAAGCACCAGGATCACTCTTGAGGAGAAAAGACAACACAGAAAGAATCGTGTCTTGCAGAATTTACCACCTAAGGAGTCTTTCTGCTGTGCCTTTTGCAACCGGACGTGCCTGTCTCATATTGGCCTTTTTAGCCACCAGAGTGCTTGTAACAAACGTGGGTAGTGCCCTCCCCAAATCTTCGTTCGTGAAGCCCGGCCATGATGATGAAGTTCTTGAGCAGTAACTGGATTCTCTCTGTGGATATTACACATAGGTAATTTAAGCATGATTTTCTTGAATGGTTCCTAAAATGCACGGTGTTTTCTCAATCATTATTCATGTTTCCCTTTATTTTCCAGCTCGGGTAGGCAAGGAGGAAATACATGAGACGTGAATTCCCAAAGAATTCAGGAGGCTCTGGATTGTTTATGCATAGTCTGCAACCAGATCCCCATGTCAGTCACACAGTGCGGTCTCAAGCTCAGCAAAAAGAGTTTCATCTTAGAAAAGCAGAGTTTTTATAATTAAACATGGTGCATTTAGTATGTTGTACATGAATACATGTTGTATTAAGTGGCTGTTCTTATGATACTTACCTTTGACTTGTTCTTGTATGGTCTAAACTCAAAACATGGAAAATACAAGCCAACAGAACTTGGCCAGAACATGCTTACTGGTTTTCATGTGACATTCTCACTTCTTATGAGTTGAAAGTGAAGTCTTGTCTTGAATTAGTCTAATAAAACACTTTCCATCTGGAATAGAAAAGATCATAGTACCGGGCTTTTATGAAAGCCTTAAAAATTAACTTGGAATGAATAAGTAACATATTTTTTATGTATGTAATTGGAAGAGAGATTTGTGTTCTAGCAGCTTTTCATGCTTTATCCTAATAATAGTGAATTTACTGAGGTGAGAAAGAGAGAAACAATGGATCTGCCTGCCTATATATTCAAAAATAAAATATATTTCCTCTTGTTGACTAACAGCAGCTGCATCAGTGGAAAATGTTCTAATGAGAATATTCATTTTTTCATTAGGAGACTAAACTGTTGAAATAACACTGTTTTATAGAACCCTGATTGAGCCAAGTGACTTTTAAAGAGCAGAAATTAAATTTTGAGAGGTGTCAGCTTAGATTTTACCTTTGTTCTCTCCTGCTGCTGCTGATACAGGTTTTCTCTTTTGGTGTCTAACTGACATGATGTGAATATTTAATAAATGAGTTACATGTGTAAGGTGGTGGAAAAAGATGATATATTGCCACACTTTATTTGACTTAATCACAGCAGACACAGTACCTCTAAGGAGCTGTAGGGTAATAAATTTAAGTTGTCCTAGTAGGTATATTTTTAATAAGCTTTTACCCTAGACAGTTGCCAAAACTCCAGGATCTGTACCTGTTATTGATTTATAGCTGAATTAGGAGCACAAAACTAACCCAATCTTGAGAATCAGCTGCTGAGATTCTATCAAGGTGCTACGGAAGAACAGCATGTGAAGTAATATCTCAACAGCTTAGCATTTATATAAAAATAAAAAGCCAGTGTCCGGCATTTTAAAGAATTCTCAAAGTGACACAATTGCTCCAAAAGATCTTTAACTCCTGTGCTGGTGTGACTAATAATTTTCTCGGGAGTATCATTACTGTGAAATTGTATCCAGAGCTTATCACAATAATGGCTAAATATTACTTAACTTAAGAAAGTACCTAGAGTCAAAGTGAATCAGACTGAAGCTGTGTGTGGCCCAGTGTGCTCTCTGTCACCATGGCCAGCAGCACACACCCAGGGTAGGACGTGAGCACGGGGCAATCGTGCAGTGATGTTTTGCCAGAATATCCTCTCGGCCTCTGGGGATTCCCAGCTCGGGGTCTGCAGCTCTCACGTGCACACCTGATCAAGTTTAATTTTTCATCTCTCCGTGTCTGTGAGGAGGAAAAAGCGAAGGGACTCCTGCAGGCAGATCGTGCATATTGGAGACATCTTTTATCATCAGGGCGGTTGCCTGAAGAAGGGAAGTATTAGAGGCTGTCAAATATTTAGTAGCTCTTTATTGCGACAGCGGCTACAGGCTCAGGGGGAGACATCTCCAGTTTGCCTGGGAGCTGGCATTGCTGCCTGCATGTTATTCACAAGGATCTGGGTGAAATCATTTGATAAAAACATCAAGTGAAGCCACGCTGCCTGTTAACCCCAGTTTGTAGGGCGGCTCTCCCGACACGCTCTCCTGTGATGTGTCATGCTTCGACAGGCATGTCCAGCTACGTGTGTCATGCCTGTATAATGTGATGTATGTGTCATGAAAGGATTTGCCAGAGTGTAACATGTCAGCTCTGAACTTTGAGGAGCGGGGGAACTGTTTGGGATACTGCAGTCAGCAGTAAACAAAGATGTTTCCCAGTTATTCCTTTGCTGCTTGTAGAAAATACTGATAGGGATGGTTTAATTTGCAAGTAATTTGCAGAAATGATACCTGCTGCTTGCAGGCTTGTTGGAAGGTTTTCATTATCTGTCCTTACAAGGTAAGCAGTGACATCAGAGTGTCTGACTGTGAACTTGGAGACCGATATCCCATCGTGTCACTTAAAAGGCAGAAAACACAACAGAGGGCAGCAGCAGAGAGAGAAAGAGAGAGACACTGAGCAATTTGGATTCTTCTTGTTTAGGACCTGTGCTGCTCCAGTCACTAGGCAGCCCAGCTCATAAGTACACCTGAACAGAAAAAAACTTGTTGAAAACTTGACTGTATTTTAGGTCAGAATGAAACCCCAGTTTCTTCAAGCAGGGAGATAGTTGGTTAGAAAATTGCAAGCTGTGTGCCTTCCTGCAGCAAAATGGAGAATTTTCTGCCCAAAAGGCTGGAATCCACAGCCACAAAACACAGGGTTCTGTGGGACTGATAGGAGAAGTGAGGCAGTTTTGGAGGTGTTCTTTGAGCACTCTCAAAAATGTTATTTCATTAGCTATGCTTGGCTCATGTGTAGAATTTTGCCTTTGTATGGGTGTTTTCACTTCTCATGTTTTAAATGTACAGCAGCCTATCTGGGTAACTTGTGTCTGGTATTTTTTAGATGGTGAAGCCATCACAATTCAGTTTGTTTTCAGTTTACCCTTCTACTTTTGTTCTAATAGGGAAGTACTCTATAAAGATTCAAAAAACAAGCAGTCCCCTCTAGATCCAGATGAGGACCACTGTACACAACCCATGTGGTGAAAGTTTCTACAGAGCATGCCATTGTCCTACACCAACTCATTGGCAGTGATGTCATGGAAAAAAGGAGAGCAAAGAGTGGATAACTGGGTTCCCCAACTCAGGCAAGATCAAGAAAGTCTCTCTTCCTCCCTACGTGCCTGTGCCTCAGCTGTGTAAAGACCGTCCAAGGATTTCCAGCAATCTAAAGAGGAAAAGTCCCATGTCCCACCAGTACAAACCAAAGTGTTCCCCTGCTCGAGAGAGAGGGGACACACCACGAGGTAACCTGTGGTTTTACCTGCATGACCACGGAGAGGACACGAGGAAGTGGGATGGAAAGCACACCTCTGTCCCAGCAGCCTGGGTACGTGAGTTGAGAGGAGGAAGAAACACCACAGGAAATTCTTCAAGGATAAATGCGACTCTGGTTTCCCGTGGGCAAGTCCTCAGGCAGAATAGGAGGGCTGATGGTACTTCCTGTCCTCTTGCAAGGACCTTCAGTTCATATTTACAAGAAGTGAGCAATGAGTACTATGATCAGGACTAGAGGGGCCCTTCCTGCAGCCCAGTGGGGGAAAGGGACGTTTGGGGTTATTGATGTGGGTGGATCCAATGGCACAACAGACCACAAGAGAACGAGACTTCAGCTGACACCAGAGCACAGTGTACCCTGATGCCATCAAGATATGTAGGGGCAGAATCCATCTCTGTTTCTGGGATGACAGCTGACTGCACTGGAAGCTAAAGTGAGCCTGCCTGGGAACAAATGGCAAACCCACCCCACTGTGACTGGCCCAGAGGCCCCGTGTGTCCTTGGCATGAGTTACTTCAGGAGAGGGCGTTTCAAGGACTCAAAAGGGTTGGGCTTTTGGGATAACTGCTGTGGAGACATAAGAAACCAGACAGTTTAACACCTTGCCTGGTCTCTCAGAGGACCCCTCTGCTGTGGGGCTGCTGAGGGCTGAAGAACAACGGGTACCAAGTGCCCCCACAGCAGTGCAACGTCGGCAACAGCTCACGACCCGAGACACCGTGACCCCAACCAGGACATGATCCATGGATGATTCAGCAAGACTCACTCCCACTTTAATGGCCCTATATGGCCAGTGTGTAAGTTCAGTGGAGAGGAGAGACTGACAGTGGATTCTCGTGGCCTGAATGAAGACACCCCACCCCTGATGCTGCTGTGCTGGACACGCAGGAGCTCAGCAGGAGCTGGAGTCCGAGGCAGCCCAATGGTGCCACCATCGGCACTGCTGCTGAGTTCTGCTCCATCCCTCTGGCAGCAGAGTGCAGGCCACAGTCTGCTTGCACCTGGAGGGGCATCCAGTACACCTGGAACCGACATACCAGGGCTGGAAACACAACCCCACTGTTTGCCACGGACTGATCCAGACTGCTCTGGAAAAGGGTGAGGCTCCAGAACACTTGGAATGCATTGATGGCATCATCGTGTGGGGCAACACAGCAGGGAACGTTTTTGAGAGAAGGGAGAAGATAATCCAGATCTTCCTGAAGGCTGGTTTTGACATAAAGCAAAGTAAGGTCAAAGGACCTGCCCAGGAAATTCAGTTTTCAGGAATAAAATGGCAGGATGGAATTGTCAGATTCCAATGGATGTGGTAAACAAAAAAGCTGCTATGTCCTCACCAATCAGCAAGAAGGAAACACAGGCTCTCCTAGGTGCTGTGGGTTTTTGGAGGATGAATATGCCACATTACAGTCAGATTGTGAGCCCTCTCTGTCACCTAACAGACACTTTGGAGGGACAACCATGGACTAAGGGAATGATACCTGTGCTTGTGTGTGTGTGTGTGTATACACTATATATATATACACATACATATATATATACTGTCTCTCTCTATCTATAACACTATATATAACTATATATATATAAAACTGTATATATATATAAAATTCTCTCTCTCTAAAAAACATACCATTCCTAAATCAGAACATGAGGCCTCCTACATGTAGCATTCCTTTTTGGCCAAAGAACCTTTCAATCCTCAAATGAGTTGAAACTTAATATATTTTGAGGGTATTTGTTAATGGCTGTGGTCTCTCTGCAGTCTCTGTACATCTCTCATTGTGATTAAAGTCATGAGGTGCAGATGTTGCACCTGCAGCATAATTCCTGCAGGTAACTGCTTTGTTTCTAATTCTGGAGATGTTAGATTGCACAGGTTTAAATGCACAAGGATATTTTCAATATTAGTTGGTGAGGTAATCAAGCCGTGACCTCACTGATGTCAAAACTCCCACTGACTGTGCCATAGTGAGCTTTTCATTCAACAAAAAGGTAATAAAGAATCTGACTCATAACAAAGGGAGGAAGGGATGAATCAGCCCAAGCTGTGTGGGTTGAGTTTTTCCTGTGTTATTAACTGTGCAGTGCCATCAAAACAACAAGGTCTGTCCTTATCTGCTGTAGTATTTATGGTTATTCTTTACTTACAAATGACTAAACACAATTAGTCCTCACATTATTCTTGCCACAGTGTGTGTTGAGCTCTTTGTTGTCAATGGAAACTGTTGAGTGATGGCTTTTTCTGAAAATCTCTTGGTAATATTTTAACACAAGAAATATTTTGAAACGGTCTGAATTACAGCATTTTTAATGATGTAAATGTTGACCTGTTATTGTTTGCAGATGATTTGCTTTTTAAAACAAAGTTTCAGAAATCTTTCTCTCTTTTTCTCCTCTGAGAAAACGTAATAATTAAAACTATCAAAAATACAAAGAATATGACCATTCATACCTATTATTTAGTTTGACATATCCCACCAAAGGAACATACTAGAACATCACAGCCTAGAAATAATTTATTACAGTGTCCATAATTATTATGAATATGACTTAATATTTTAAAAAAAATCTGATATAAACTATTCTCTTAACTATGCATGTTTATTTCTGATGAGTTATATTATAACTAATACTTTTCTGCTAGAATAAATATTTCCTGTCAGTAACAGAAATTGTCAAATAAGATGCTAAGTCAGGTCTCCTTGGCCAGCCCTAAGTGGTTATTATTTTCAGTACTAGACTTTAATTTTTTTTTTAAATTAACATTTTACTTTGCATGTCATTTTCAGGCAAAACAGAACCACTCAGTTTTTTCCCTCTTATGGGTTATGCTCTTTTATTACGTGTTTCTCAAGGCAATTTGACTTATCTTTATATAATAAATATGTACTGATGCCATATCTTAATTGAGCAGGGTACCAATATCCCATTATTTCCCTACCTTTAAAATCAAACCCAACCCTTGTACAGTATTATCTATACTGCCTTGGTTGCCATGGCCAAAAGCTGCCCCTGTTCCAGGATGGCAAGAACAGGGTGAACTTCACGTGCTCCTAAACATGGTTTCCCATGAGGTTAATTGTGATTTCTTCTGGTGTTCTCTCTGGCTGGGGTCTGTGGAAACAGAACCTGGAAGATGAGGGGGGAATTAATGATTTAGCAGTTGCAAACACAAGTTTGGAATTGTTAGAGCCCAAGGCTGTTATGAGGTACCACATCTCCCCAAAAAAGGTGCTGGTAAGACAGTTAACACCATCATTTAGATACTGAGATCCAAATTTAGTGTTACATGACTAGAAATAAGAGAAGCATTCAGTCACTTGTTTTGATATCATTTTGTTGAATCCCTGACAATAATTTCAAAACAATTTCACATAAATTGATTATGCAGCTGCTGCTGGCTTCTGTATTTCAGCAGTTCTGGATGCAGGGCCCTCAGGAGAGCATGAAAATAGATTTGGGGCTGTCTTGGCACCACTGGCTTTGGGCCTGCCTGGCAGTGATCATAGGTAATGTGGCCACAGAGCTCTTGGATGGTGCTGTGCAATCTGAAATTCATCCAGATCTTTGCTCTGCATCTGTTCTTTCCCGTGAAGAACTTCAGGAAGAACATTCCTGACCGCTGGAGTGAAAATTGCCTGTGAGGAAGAAGAGCATACTTCGTGCAGTAAATACAAACATTTTTGAAACAAAGGTATATTTTGGTAATATTAAACCTATGAATGCCTGCACACCAAGATTTACGTGTCACTGATATGTTTTGAATTAACCTTTTGTGTCCTGGAGTGTGTGTGGAGCTTTGCAGGGATATCTCCGAGCCCTTCTGTGCCGCGATGCAGCGAGTGAACTGCCAGCAAATGTGGGCACTGGAGGAAACAACTGCTTCCAACTGGGATTACTGTGCTTTCAGTAAACCTGTAGACAGGGGATGAAACATTGAAAATTGCTTGGCAGTTAAGTGTTTGCCAGTTTACAGTTCCTTGCAATAGCAGAGACAAGGAGAGGTGAATTTGTGATTCCTAGTCCTGTGCCTTTGGAAATGGATCAATGAAAAAATGGTATTAAATATCTCTTTGAATCATTATCTTTGTTCAAGCTAGTACAAAACCATTTTTATGGGCATACCTACCACAATTTTTGGCAGTTAGAACAGAAGAGCATGGCATAGGTAAGATTAAAAAAAATAACAGTTGTTGTAATTATTGCCACTTATGAAAGCTGACGAGTTACTATAGTAAAGGGATATTTTAAAATGTATAGGTTTTCCTAAGTCACATGATAATTATATGTGAGCTGCCATATTTTTAGTACTCGGCAACGCAAATGAATACAAATACTTTTGTTCATTTGTACCAAGATGGTCTGTGAATAATTACAGATTCATAAAAGCTAATTACAGTGAACTCCCAAAACAACTGGTTGGGTGAGTTAGTAACTGAAAAATCTATAAGTGTCTGAAAAGTCTATAAGTGATTCTGACACTCTGCATACAAATTTAAGCACAAATAAATCTTGTTCTTTTACTCAAATAAGTTTTAAAGCTGTTTTAATCTTTCCAGCACCTCCCTTGACATGGACAAACCAAATAATGTGCTGCCATGGGAAAAAAGTGCTCTAACGAAGGATATTTGAATATCCACACTGATAGCTGTGGATGCACGTGCCAGTATGGGGATCACAGGAATTTCTCTGCTATGTATATTGCATTACCCTGGACTCCCCTCAGTTCTGTACAAGATCAAAGAACTTTTCTGTTAGCTACTTCTAATGTAGAATTTGTGACCCTGCTGGTTCTGTCTACCAGCTTGATTGCTTTCTGTTTAGAAGGATTCATAAACGTATAATGTATAAATATAGAGCAACACGTGTACAAATTGGGTTTTTTTTATTATTGTTGCAGGATTCTCCCCTGGGTCCTTGGGAATATCTGATTGATCTGAGATTTCCCAGAGTGAGAACTCTGTACAGAAATTATTTATTCAGGAAGGTTGAAGTTACCTTCATGTAATTCTGATTTTGAGTAGGTACCATTTTGTAACACTCCTGTTCATCTGCCTGCTACTCCGGATACTGGTGGAGATTATCTTAAGTGGTTCTACTGCAGTTTCCTTCAATTTTATATTGATTAAAATAATATTTTTCATTAATTTAGTTGGCTTCTCTATCTGGCACCTTCATCTGCCACTCAGCCGAGGGAATCAGTGGCTGTTCTGACAGTGGCAGAAACGCCTCTCGGGGCAGCAGTTTGTGCAGCCACGGCACCGATGCCCTCGAGGATAAATAACGAACCCTCAGCTCAGGGGAGCACCATCGATCCCGTGCGAGGGCTTGATGCCCGGGAAAGAGGAGCTCAGACAACTCAACCTTCGAAAAAAAGGGGAGGTGCAAGGGCAGAAATTGTCTCACATTTTTCTTGGCTTTGTCTTTCGGTTTTTGACAAACCTCTTGCTGCCTCTGTCTGCCATCATATTTCCACGGGATGTTGTATCTAACAATATGTACGGTTAAAGCTTTGGGAAAACAAGTACCAGGGCTCTCCTAGTTTTGCTCCTCTAAATCACTGGAGATCCTCATGTTCACTGTCTTTTTTTTGGTTTTGTTTTCTCTCTAGACACACAGCCTACATGTGTACAAATCCACAGGGCTGCTGGACTGGCTGGTTCATTGTTCAGTTGTTGCAATGATTTTCCCTTCACCTTCTTCAGCCCACCTACCACAGGCTCTCCTTTTATTTTCATGCTTTGGTTAGAACACACAACTAGGATCTGCTGTGCTGCTCAGGCTGTGTCATAATTACAGGGTACATCAGATCAGGGGCTTTTCTTTATGCAAAAGAAAATCTGACTATTCATGGTTTTAAGCTCCACTGAAGGTTGAAGCAGCTTTGATTCTTCTGCAAATCTCTCACAGTCATTTTGTTCCATGGTCTATGCTTATCCTCTTTTTTGTTGTTTATTTGTTTGGGTTTTTTCTTCATCTCTTTCAGTAATATGGTCTGAATTACCATGCTCATTTGTCGAACTGGGTTTTATATCAATCAGAGTTCACTTGCATCCTTCAGACAGCTTTTACTTTTTAGAAATTTTGTACACTGTATAATAATAAAAACAGCCTAAGCAGCAAGGAACAGAGATGAAAACATTACACCTTCAGGGCAGGGATAATTTCTTATCCCTGGTTGCCAACCCACCATCCCTGATGACATGCTACCAGATTTTGGTTGGGACAATGTTTACACAAAAAACACCCATTATTGTATGAGCCCAAAAATCACCGTACTATGAACTTGTATTGAGAACTTTGAGAAAAAAAATCGGAAGAATTGTAAGTAATAATGATTTTAGCTGATTTCAAGGATACTCTCATGCTGTAAAACCATTAGGACTTTTAAAACTATTTGGGGTATTGCAGTGAATAAGAAGTGCAATGCTTTGTGCAGGATGGGTTTAACAGACATTTATACTCAGACATACCACTGGAACTTTAAAAACATAACTGTAGTAAACAAATAAGGGAAACAAAGCCATAAATCAGTCTTAGTGACAACCCCTGGGACAGGTGTAATACAAGTTGCATTCTCTAGGACCGAGTAAAACCTTTGAGGAAGGTTTTTTGGGCCTAATTTTAAAAAAGAATGGCCATAGAGGCTACATTTTAGGTATTGGTAACATAGAAAATAGTAGGAAAAGAAAGAAAAAATATTAAGAGAAGCCTGGTTATTCTTACTCTCTGTTGTGCTTTTCCTGCTGAACTGGTAATTGGATGCAAGTAAAATGCAGTCTATAATAAATATACTGGATAGTATAGGCTATAACTATTATTCAGTTTACAGTGGAATTGCTGCAGTGCTCAGAGTCTGGTTCAGAACTGGACTAAACTGAACTCATTTCAAGGTGTCTGTTCAGTCCTAATCATATGTTTTGCTTTTCCATGCATGTTCAATTTTAGATAAGCTTGATTGCATGCAACGTCTCAACTAATTTCTATTTGTTTCTTTTTTTTTCTTCCTTTTTTTTGTTTGTTTTTTAACAGAATTGAAGGCTGGAAGCACTTTGCTGAGCAACCTCAGGTGGCTATTTTCATCTGCTCTGATAACAAGATGCATTCTGAGCAAAGAAAACGTTTGTTCTTTCCCTAGGAGATAGTTTTAATGCGCATTCACTGTGTTCACCCTGTGACTTAGAGGAGCTTTCATGGTTCTAATTACAATCTGTTTGATCTCCTACTTAAATTCTAAAATAAGTCTGTAGTAATTCATGCAGCTAGTGTATGTTGACTGAGAATGTATTGATAGCTTGTTCCATTTTCTTCTGTAGAAAAGAAGTAAAGTAATAAAGACAACAAAGCCTGTTATTTCCCATGATTTCTGTGTGTGAAGGGGAATCTGAAAACACATTAATTCACCTGAAATGCAATTCAGCCATATTTTGGCATTGCTCTTCTATCATTCACAAGCACAAGAGACTTATTTCTGAGTTACTTTAGCCCTTATTTACCAAAGATCTTGTATGTCAAGGAGAATAGTAAATCCTTTATGACTCCAGCTACCAGACTGAGTAAGCTCCTAATACAACCAAGGCACAAAAGGATTTACCATAAACTAAATTAAATCATCCAGACTCAGCTCATTAATAGATATGAAGGAATGGGGAGAAGAGAGAAATCAATTTAGCATCTTGGTAGATCAGAACCAGAGCTGAGGGACGTGCTGCAGGTAACAAGGTGTGTGTGTGGGCCTGGGATGGACCAGAGCCTCCTGAAATAGGTGACACAACTGCTGACACAAAGCAGATTATCCTTTGAAAACCAAACCATGCTGAAAATATTTATAGGCAAAAAGAGAAGTAAATTTAAAAAGTGCTGCTCTTGGTCTGGCTTTTTCTTTCAGGTGTTTGGAATGACTTGCTGTCCAGTGGGGTTTATTGACAAAGTGCAGCTTAACGATTTTGATAAGGAACCCTGATAAACTTCCTCCAATTATTTCTGTGAGGATTTGAAATGAAGACAATTCTAACCCTCTTCTGTAGTTATGATACATGTTTCAAAACTCTGATCTCAATAACACCATTAAATAAAAACGAGACATAATTTACTTAATGGAGAGGGTTGTGTGGACCTTCAGTTTTGTTAAGAAAGCTAAGTTACAAGTATAAAAAAATTAATATGCAATTAATGCTGCCTTGATAGTAGTTAAAAAGACAACTAAACCCTTTCAACAGAGAATGATTTTTTTTTATTTTTCAAGCAGTTACTCTAATGTAATTGCTACTTGTAATCTGGTCTGCTTGATACAAATTCAGGATTTCATTGAACCTTCAAAGTGTCACAGAGGAATATCACAGCTTTGCACTCTCTTTGGAAAAATGCCTATATAGCAGTGATCTTATTATAGTATTTCTCCATCAAACAATTTGGATTCACCTTCCTGTAATACCAAATTGCTTATATTTATTCCCATCACATTTCATAAAATGAATTGAACTACAACAGGGTTTTTTTTCAGCTCTACATAGAATTCATGAATACAAAATAAAAATTAGGAAGGAAAATCACTGCGAAGTTTAGTAATGATCTATAATGGATCAAGGCAGGAATAGTGTTCAAGTTGATGCAGCAAAGTACCCTTGAGAATTTTCTTCCCTTTAGGGGAGAGTGCAGCTGTCATTAAATGTAAACCTTATCCAGCAGTGGTGCAATAAAACTAGAGGTAAACAATGTGAGGCTGAGACAAATAATGCATGTTCCCACACTTAATATTTTCTAGCCAACTTTTCTTTAATGCCAAGTTTCAAAAGAGAACAATAGTGATTAAAATACATGTGATTGCAGGCTTGGTTATCTGCACAACTCTGTGCAGGTACTGAAACTATCTGATATACAGTGAAAAAGAGATAAATGCACAGAAAGAACTTGTGTAACCAGTAAAATTATAGTCTTAGTTTAAAGAAATCTCAACGAAATTAATCTACAGATAGAGATGCTCATAAAAGAAGCATAAGATTTTCTGAGTTACAAAAACTAGATGCAGGGGGAACTGATGCAGAAAACATTACAAAATTACATGTAATCTGACTAAGGTATTACACACATGGACAGGATAAGGTTCCAAGCTATTTTAAAATTTTTAGCTGTATTGGTTTATGTCTTCATCTCTTTACTACATATTTAAAAAAATTAATTGTAACATCCTTTGATTACACTTGGTAAAACTTTACCAGAACTTTATTTTGGTGGTATTACATCATTATTTTGTGATCTGATTCTGTCAAAAGCATCAAAATGAATGAACATGCTTATAGTTCCAGCATATATATAGTTTTCTAATATGCACATATATTTCTGTGAAAAAACCCCCATGTGTGACTGAAAATTAGGTCTCAGAATTTTCAGTTAGTCCTACATGAACACAAAAGTATAATTCTAAACTGAGTGGGTTTTATCTTACAAACAAGTTAGTGGCATGGACAGAGCCTGCTGAAAAGAATGTGCATTTTGCTTTCAGTCCTATACATTCTACTGTTTCAGTGAGATGTAAGTGTATTATTTAATGGAAATGAAAGATGCACTTTATTCATAATTATAATAAAAAGGGTTAATGTACAATGTAGAGGTGACTAGATACATTTTTTTATTACAGTGATAGACTCATTGAGGAAAACCTCTTTTATGACACATTCCATTATTGCTGTTACAGACCCATAATTTGAAGATTACTATTCAAAAACCCAGATGCAATGATTTTACAATCATGGGCCCATTAAAGGTTTAAGAATTGTCTGGCTAGATTAGGAAGAACTTAGTTGTGAAAAATGCTGTGTGGTTTATTGTGCTACTTAAAATTGCACAGACACATGGCAAGCAGGCTGTGTCTGCAGAACAGTCAGGTCACCACTGTGCTCAGTGTGGGGTCTTCTCATCTATGGGCAAACTTTGTTTCTATCAACCCACTTATTATTTCTGCATCTTTAGCATGGCAGAAGTATTTATTTTAACACCCAGTTCTCTCATCCCAAGTAGACAGGACGTGATACTATTGATCCTCAGGCCAATCATCCATTAGGCATCCATTAAGATCCAGAGTGATAGGCAAATGTGAATTGCAATTATAATAATTCCATCAAAGGGCTGCTAAGATAAGGCACAAGTCTGTAGCTCAGTGAGTCTGTAGCTCCTGAACCCCTGACGGCCCACTGTAGCCACACTTTATATATATTGTTGGAATAAAAAGGCATAAAGCAATATCTCTGTGAGCTGTGAGATGTCCTTTGATGAACTGTGGTGTTTCCAGGCATCCAGTAAAGCCCTCAGCCCTCTGTTTCACCACTCTGCCAGACATTCTTGCTATCAAGTAAGAATCAGCAAAAGGGAACCCGAGTCTGTGCTTTAATGCACCTTCTACATCCAAAGTGATCTGCTTCCCGTAGGTGCTCCAGAAAGCATCTGTCATCACCGCTGCCCTAAAATAGTTTCAGCCTGGCCTGGTATTTTCTTATCCATTTCTGCCTTTTCTTTCCTATCTGGTGTTTCCTTTCCCACATTATAATTTGGTCTTTTTCTCCATTTCCTTGGCTGAATCTGACTCTGAAACTATCTGCTCATTTCTGCTAATTTTAAACAATATATGTTGCCACGAGCATAGCTGTGTGCAGTGGGTTTATTGTAGACATCTTTGAAAGTATTTAACTGAGCTGTGTGTTTAGTATTACACTCATGAGCTTATGGACACATGAGGATCACAGTTTAATTAGTATTTTTAAATTGCATGGCACCCCAGGCAAATGAAGTGTGCTTTGCTCAATATTTTTAACCGCACGAACTGACGCTTAGAATTGTGCAGCTGTTTTCCTTGATGGAACACACAGAACCAACAAATACATGAAATATGTCTGCCCCAATGTGCACCTGGGTGTGCTTCAAATGGACCTTTGGCATGAGAGGCCTAATGATGTACACAGCTGATGTACCTGCCACGGGCTTGAGAAACCCAGCTCCCCTCACAGCCACTCACTTCCCTTCCTGCACCCACTTCTGCTACTACACCAGGGTATGAGTATTCTTGCTCTTGGTTATTTAACCTGGTTTTGGGCAGCACCTGATCTAAACCTGACTCTTAGATGACAATCCAGAGTTTGAAACAGCACAAAGCTTTCAACATAGTATAGAAACTGTAATTTATGCTGTTGCATCTCTTTAGTGAGAATCTTAACTCGTGGAGTGTGCTGCTTAAAGGTCAGTAAACGCCTCAGCTTTACCTCAGCATCCCAGTTCCTCTTACTGCTGTCTCTTGCTTTTCTCATTCTTCCCCAGGAATGCTGCCCTTTCAATATGGATCACTCCACCAGGTCCAGCCAGAGCGAAGAGCTGAACCTGGGCCTGCTGATGACAGAGTAACTGTTCTCATAACTGAATCACACCTCGCCCTGCAGGCTGTGCCAGGCAGCGTCTGTGAGTCTGTGTGTGTGTCATTGGCACAGCCAGACCTTAATGTCAGATGGAAGCCCCTTACATACAAATTCTACTTGGGAACTGCATCCCTTTAATGAGAAACTGGGTACAATAATGTGATTTTTTTTTTCATGATGTTCATTTTACTAATTAATGTTTAATCTGGTGATCCAACAGGTTCTGTTGCAAATACCCACAGACTGCATGTCTCTGCGATACAGCCACAGAACGTAAAGATGCAATTTTTTTAGAGCACGTAGGGAAGATTTTCTGTGTTCACAGCGAAATGGGTAAGACCTCATCTTTGCCCTGGAGGATTATACGATGCCCAGTAGCACAGCCCTCATTTGTGTGGTTTAAGAACTGGTGCTGTCACTGAGTTTTCCATCGCTGTTGGTATCCAAATGAAAGTGGTGGTCAGTGGGCTGCAGCTCTCCTGCCAGAGCCGTGCAGCAGTGCCATCGGGGGCTGCTCCTCGAGGGAGAGAAGCTGTGCCAACCACAGCACAGCCGGTACTGGTTCTCGGGGGAGGATGTGAGCACCTGCAAACGGAAAACAAGGAAAAGTTCAGAAATATGTGAGGCAGAGCTGGTTCATTGTAGCTGTTCATTACCTGAACAGGGGTACCCGTCATCTCCAGCTGCTTTGCGATTCTGCTCATGAAGTTCCCACTTAACTTTTGCCGTCCTGCTGCTTGTAAACACACGAGGCTTTGTCTATTTTCAACGGGACGGGATGGGTTTAGGTCGTTTATATTGTTCCAACTTGCATTGCCTTGCTGTGGTACGTTACCCTGCTCGATGACCATATGACTTGTTTCACGTTGGGCAGGGCCCGGAAGGGTCCGGCTCCCCATCCTGAGGCCGGGTGAAGGGAGCGGGGGAGCTCCGGGCACAGCCGGGTTGCTGGGGAGGCTCATCCCCGGTGACAGCCGATCTAAACCCCGTCACCGCCTTCACTCCCACGAGCCGCAGCGGAGCCAACTCCGCCAGCCGCCTCCCGCCGCTCCGGGGGGAGCTCTGAGGGAAGGGGCCCCCCGGCAGGGGGGGCCGGCGGGCCCGGGCGGCGCTGGGCGCGGCCTCCCGCCATGGGCCCGCGGCTCCCGCAGCGCCCGGCCCCGCTCGGCCCGCGGGCTCTGCTGCTGCTGCCGCTGCTGCTCCCGCCCGTCCTGTCCTGTCCCGGCCCGTCCCGTCCCGTCCCGCCCCGCCCGGCGCGGGGCCGGGCCCGCCATGGCCGCGGGGCGCCCGGAGCCTCACAGGAAGCCCGGGCAGGGCTCGGCCCTCGCCTTCCTTCCCGCCCCGGGCCGCGCTCCGCCCGCCCGCTGGCGGCGGCCCCGCAGGTTTGCGGTGCGCGGAGCTCCGGAGCGGGGCGGCGCTGCCTCCCCTCGCCGCCTCCCGCGCTCTCCGGCCCGGCCGCCGCAGCCGCTCGGCGGGGCTGTCACGTGGGGAGCGGCGGCGCTGGCGCTGCGCTCCGTCCTCTGCCACCTGCCCCGGAGCGGCGGCGCGGCCATGGGGCCGGGGCTGGGGCTGGGGC